>NW_026251788.1:0-166417 GCF_025024155.1 Gamsiella multidivaricata
GACACAGCTAACCTCCTCCAATCCATTATCAACAGAAATGCGTTTCTGTATCTTTGAGGTTGTTGCATGCGAAAGGATGCACGGTCATTAAATGAAGGATATCTTCAAGAGGTCCGCTAAGGCGTCCATACTCTCGCGCTGATGCAGCACTGGCCCTGGGTATCAATAGACTTGCGTAATGTCTATCCGCTCGAAGAGACGAGGAAAAGGACATTTGTTTGTTTCCGCATAAACAAGTCGACTAGATGGATGGTTTGATGCGTAAATGGCAGCGTCTAAAGCTATGGATGCCGCTGTGGACGCGCATGAATATATGAGGGGGCGGGGTGAACGACGATCTCCATCTCCCACTCCCCCCCAAAGTCTGGACCCTCCCTCCCCCTGGCTGTGTAACGTCTTTTGGCTGCTCAACTGTACCTTCTCAGCCAACCCAAAGAAGAGCACACCCTTTTTTTTTTTGCTCCCTTGCATCCTCCCTCTCTCCATCATCCTCATCTCCATTCATCCTCATCATCCTCATCCTCAACCAACCAATCCTTTCAATACACATACCACATACACACACAAAAGATATACCCCCAAACTATTTATTTTTTCTTACTGCTGCTGCAAACAGTTTTTTTTACACATATAGCTTGGACCTACGTCCCTCCAAAACTCTTCTTACCATTCCGTTCCTGATGGCGCCAGTTGCAGGAGGCAATGCCATAGACGATACACCTCCGGGAAGCCCTACCACGCCTATTACACCCTTCCAGGCTCAGTATGGACAGCAGCATCAGCAGCTCCAACTCCAGCTGCAACTGCAGCAACAAAGGTATCCACCCCGACATATCTCACAATCAATCCCCAGTGTTCCGTGGTTTTTTGGGTTCGCGTGGCATTCCAATTGCTTAATGAGTTAAATATATTCCCCTGACTTCCACTATCTCGGACGCAGACCCTTATCCTCAATGATATATCAGCAATCCCTCCCCACATGGATGCTTGCAAGAGAGTCAAAAACAAAAGATAATAACCGTACCTAACATGTCTGCATTTCGGCTCTTTACTTTGCTTCTCTGTAGGTCCAGAGTGCATTCCCCTCCGCCGCGAAACAGAAGTCCGGCATCTAGCCGTGCATTTGGTCAGACATCTAGCGAGCCATCCCAACGCTACACATCGGCAAACGCTTCCGCGACAGTGGCACCCGGAGCGGACACGAGCATCAACAGTATCAGTAGCACGCATAGCTACAACAGTATTAATAGCAGCAGCCAGGGACACAGTGGCAGCACCAACGACGGGACCACGAGCATCATTAGCAATAGCATCCTCACGAATGCAGTCAATCAAAGCATGGTGAGCAACCCCTCAGGAGGAGGGATAAGCAGCAACAACAGCCTCTTTTCGGTCAAACAGAGTGGTGGCAGTACCCCCCGAGGCATCTCCAGTCCTATAGGAAGTCCAATGCTGCAGCAGCAGGAGAGAATGCCCAGCAGCAACACTTCGCCCATCACATCGGGAGTTATTACTCGACCACCCATGTCTTCACAACGGAATCGCGACAAGGAGTCAAAGAATGCCAACCAGTCTATACCCGCACATGCGAATACCTCCTTCTCGTCTGTGGGATCGGCGGAAGGAGTCGTCTCTTTAACTATCCATCCTGGGTCCATCATTCCAAGTGCGAGCGCAGAGGCGGCCGCGCAGGAGGGCTCTTCAATGGCTCATGCATCCAAACCTCCCACCGCGGTATCAGCCGCGATCGTGAACACCATACAATCAACGGCGGTCGTCCCTGAATCAGAGACGTCTGCCACCCCCACCTCTGTCGTGGCAACGACACCTACTTCCTCAGCCCAGCGCTCTAACCAATCAACAGGACCAGCATCGGCGATGACATCCCATCATCGACAGCAGCAGAATCATAGTTCTGCTAGTAATGGCCACAGCCACAGTGGCCATGGACACCATCATTCATCCAGGAAACACAGGAACAAAGGAGAATCGGGTAGAGACGCCCCCAGACCCAGTGCAACGGTTCCTCCAGCACCTACTCCTGCCATGCATTGGACTCGTGCAAAGGTGCACGGCCAGACACCACCTAAGGACCTTCGTGCGCAAACTGTCAACTTGGTTGGAGAGTCCATCTATGTGTTTGGAGGATGCGATGCGAAGAGCTGCTTTAACACCCTGTACATCTTCGATGCCGGTAAGCAGCAGGGCCTTTGATAAGTCTTCTATGCGCAGGGTCAAGCCTCCGACTGGTTTATGCTAATAGCAACCCATATTGAAAACTAGACACCATGCACTGGTCGCAGCCTAAGACGTATGGATCGATTCCTCCGCCTTGTCGTGCACATTCGTCTACATTGGTCGAAAACAGGCGGCTCTATGTTTTTGGAGGCGGTGATGGACCGCAGTATTTCAATGAGCTCTATATGCTCGATACCGGTACGTTTCTCATCATGTTCAAGCATTCAAAGATGAGGGAAGGGATTATCAGTTTATTAACTCATTTTTCGTTTGCCATTAAGATACATTGACGTGGACGAATCCGCAAACAACAGGAAATCGCCCGTGTCGACGTCGCGCTCATACGACATGCGTCTACAACAACCATATCTATGTCTTTGGAGGCGGTGATGGAGTGCAGGCTTTGAATGATACCTACCAATTGGATCTGAGCGAGATGCGATGGAGCGAGGTCAAGACAACGGGTCAGATTCCCATCGCTCGTGGATATCACACCAGCAATCTCATAAAGTCTCAGTTCATTGTCTATGGAGGAAGCGATGGCCACGAGTGTTTCTCGGACGTTCATGTGCTGGACTTGGGTAAGTTGGCCTTTTGTATTATCGCTTGGGAGTTCGGTCATAAGTTTCACAGCTTGGCAGAAAATTAACATCGGCAGCTTTTTTTTTTTTTTTTTTGTAGACACGAAAGAGTGGACCAAGATCGACATCAAGCGGCCACTATCGAGGCTGTCGCATACATCGACACAGGTAGGGTCGTACCTCTTTGTGATTGGTGGACACGACGGCAATCGGTACTCGTGCGACGTGGTGATGCTGAACCTGGTGACATGGTCGTGGGAACCGCGTAAGGTGTATGGGGTCCCTCCAGCAGGTCGAGGATACCATGCCTCGCTGCTGTATGACTCTCGGCTGTTCATGTTTGGAGGATATGATGGACAGACGGTGTTCGATGACATCTACATTCTGGATCTTAGTGCTTGTGCGTACCTGCCTCAGATAACAGATTTCCAGGTACGACCTTATAGCACTATAGTACTTGGCCCCTTTTTTTCACTCTTTGGACCCTGAAAATGAGCAATGAGCACCATGACTAATGAACTGGCCATCATTTTTATTATTTATTGGTGTTCGATTGACGCATTTAGATCTTCCTTCGGCATGCGGATAATGCGATTGAGGGTGGCGAGGAAGGACAATAAAAAGCGCTAGGGCGGTGTCGTAATTATAATAAAAACTGTACTAGTAAGGAGTTTTCTCTCCGCGTCCCTGGGCTCGCGCCAGGGATGGGTAGCTGCAAGGGAAATTTCACGATAATGCAATCGACTCGGGCGCAACCCAGGCTTCTACCATGTGGCATCTGATTAATGACAAGCTTGGCATGAGAGCCCGCTCTTCTGTAAGAGATGTCGTTCAAGGAATAGCGCATAGTGGCCTGAACTTGCTGCAACAGCAAACGAAAGGGCTGCATTACCGCACATTCAGAAAGAGGTCTATTGATGAATGTCATTATTGCTTCGATCCTGCGTTCCTGATTGTTCAATTGTTGGCGTGAAAGGAATAAGCATTGCTATATAGTTCATCGACGGATCCCCTTTGTTCCGTAGCCGCTCTTTTTTATTTTTTTTCTTATTTTGTTACGAGAGAGCCAGCGCTCGAACAATGGTAAACTCATTCTTTTCTTGCCCCTACTTCATATCATACCTTTTTTTTTTTTTTTTTTTTTTTAGTTCCCTCTTTCCTTTCTTCTTGGCGCACGGAACAAGGACAACAACTCACCAGTTCTCGGTAGCGCACTTTTCAGGGTCGAGAAACAGCACAGCAAAAATAAATAAAATAAAGAAGAAAGGAATCCGCCATTCATGGGAAACGGAACGAGCAGGGATCAGGATGACTTCTTTAACAATGAAGGCAAGACTTTTCATCACCTCACCTCGTCTCTTAAGATGCCGAGCGCTCCGGTGGAAGAGGTCTCTGAACTGACCGGCATGCTCTATTGTGTTATTGTCTTTACTCAGTCAACTTGCTGCAGTTTCATATGCTGAGAGTAGTCGGCAAAGGATCCTTTGGCAAGGTAAGGTAGATAGGAAGAATGCAGTGGCAATGCAGTTCAGGAACAGGTATTTGGAGCTTCAGGAGCGTCTTTTCCAGGATCAAGCAGATTATCTTCAAACGGAAACATGGCGGGACATGTGGAAGTATACTTTAGCCATGGCTGTGCTCCTGGTGAAAGTGGGGAGGGGGGGGGGGGTTTTGTTCTTTCAACGGCCCTGAAGGACCATTTAGTGACAGGAGCAGCTTGCATGAGATAAGTGGACATGGGTATACGCCATTTCGGACAGATTTACCAAACATTACCACCCCTTGGAAGCGACACAGGCGGACTGTACGGCAATCAGTCCGGAATAGACCATCAATCAACCGAAAAAATCAATAACCGAGGCGCGACTACCTCTTCCTAGCTATCATACATCTCCAGCTAATTGCATGTCTCTCTTCTGGTGCGGGAATGGTCGCCACAAAATTAGGTCCGCATGGTCAAACGACGGGAAACAGGCAAAATGTACGCCCTCAAGTATATCTCGAAAGAGCAGGTCATTAAAATGGACGCCGTACGGAATATCATTAGGGAGCGGCAAATCCTTGAGTCTGTCGATCATGCCTTTGTCGTCAACATGCGGTTTGCTTTTCAGGACGACGAGTACATGTACATGTGCATGGACCTTATGTAAGCCAGGTCAACCTGTTTATCAGGAAAAATATTCATTGTGAGAATGCGCTGCCCAAATTGTAAACTCGACTAAACATCTCTGCTTCAAATTGTCGATGAATTAGGATGGGAGGGGACCTTAGGTTTCATATGAATAGGAGGTCGTTTGGCGAGGATGTCGTCCGGTTTTGGATTGCAGAGATCAGTTCGGCTGTGAATCATCTCCACACTCTTGGGATCGTACATCGAGACATCAAGCCCGATAACATTCTTCTAGACGAGAAGGGACATGCCCATATCACGGACTTCAACATTAGCTGCAAACTTACGCCCGAGAAACCAGTCTTAACATCACAATCGGGAACGATGGCCTATATGGCGCCAGAGGTATTTAAGGGGACAGGATATGGAACAAGCGTAGATTGGTGGGCACTCGGGGTGATTTTTTACGAGTGCATTTATAACCAGCGGCCGTTCCTGACGGAGAGCGTTGGGGAGCTGAAGAGGGCGATTCCGAACCAGACGATCGAGTATCCAGCTAAAGATGGCATCTCACGAGAGTGTGTCATGACCATTCAAGGTGTAAGTCAACAATAAGCGCAGTAGTCGATGTCGATATATTACTTTGCTCATGAATTAACCATCAGCTTTCAAAATGTAATTTATTTTAGTTCTTGACGAGGGATCCCACGGAACGTTTGGGATCCAAGGGAGGAATGGACGGAATTCGATACCAACCGTTTTTTAAAACGGCGGCACATGAGACCCAGATAAGCCCGGAGCAGTGGTGGTATCTACTGGAGACTAAGCAACTCATACCCAAATTTCAACCACCGTCCGAGGCAGCCAACTTTGACGCAACCTACGATCTAGAAGAACTACTCTTGGATGAGGATCCACTTACATACAGGTCGACACGGAAACGAGCCGAGAGACTGCAGAAGGAGAGGGATCAGGCCATTAAGGAGGAGAATGCGCGACTTAAAGCCGAACACGAGGCAGCTGTGATGGCAGCGCTCGCCGCAGAGGCGGCCATGGAAGAGATGAACAAGAAATTGGAGGAGAGCATGCGAAAGATTCGAATATCTTCGTCTTCGACACGTTCTGCAGCACCGGCACAACAGGATTCGGCAACGGCCGTGAGCAAGAGGAAATCAAGGCTGCAGTTATTTGGGGGCGATAATAACGACAGCGGCGGCGACGGGCAGCCCATGGTGCAGACACAGCCACCACCGATACCCCAGCCCCAGCCTCAGAATCACCATACGCTTTCGCAACTCGCTCGACAGACACAGTTTCAATCCATACCCCTGTCGCCAATCGATTCAACAGGCGCACATAGCGAGTTCCCGATACCCCCGGTTCCATCGTTACGGTTCCCATCATCGCCGCCTAAAGAAGATTATCGGTGGCCGCTGCGGGATCAGTCACCACTGCACACGGCACAGGATAGGCAAGGCCCTTCATTATCTCGGCCGCTGGATTCAAGTCCTCCGCCGGAACACCATCCATCTTCATATTATCATCGTCCGACAAATCCTTCGAGACCACCTTTGCCGACATCTGTGCTGACACAGGAAGCGAATGGAAGTACAGTGAACGGATATACATACTCGGCCAGTGCTGATGCCACAGGCGGGGCATCCGTTCCGGGTGTCACTGCGGTGTATCTCTCGAAACCCACCGTACCTCCTTCGAGAGTTCCAGCCAAGAAGCGATACGACGAAGAGAATGCTGATCAAGCAAACTACCAAGGAGAAGAGTCTGGGCAGTCAACCAGAGATATCGTCCCATTGTCAGCAACGATCCGACGACAGCCATCGCAAGAACATGTTATTGTCCATCAGAATCAACATCCGTTCCAGGCAGCACACCCTCAAATGGCAATAACTTCTCCGGTGATCATCCCCACGCCCCTAGACCATTCGATCTCGCGACAGAAACATATCCCGACACAACAACCGCAGCCGCAACCGGTTCTTCGGCACCAGACTTCGCAACAGATGCTGCGACGGCCAACAGCACCGACCCCAGCACCGGCTTTGAATATTGCAGCGGCGGCGGCAGAGATGGCGGGTATGTCCGAGAAGGGCAAGTTCGAGTACCAGATGGAGCTGATTGATAGGGAGTTTACGACGTTTGATTATACGGTGTACGAGAGTTATCATGGACTTGTCGATCCTGTCACGATGTCTGTCGGCAACCCGCCCGAGTGGGTGCGTTCTCGCGATTGAAGACAAAAAAAAAAAAACGCGTCGATAATAAAAAGGATTGTTCAAGGCATAACAAATTGATCCGCAAGTTAATACTGAAGGGTATAAGCTGTACGATTTATTCGCAACGCTTTCTCTTTTTCGAAAAAGCGGGGTCTACGTTTTTTTATATCTGCACTTTTTTAAGTGCTCGACGAACACGCTTTCCAGCGCGCGTTTCTTTCTTTTTCTTTTTTTTTGTTTGTGTGCGATTTTTAAATAAACACCTGGCTGGGTCCGAGGACTGCCAGGAAGGGGACCAATGCGAAGCGTGTGGCAAAGTAGAAGAGCATGCCGAAGCAGATCGAGATTGGGAGTGCCGGTAGAGCCTTTTGGTAGATCGCCAGCAAAAAGATCGTCGCGTTCATGCCCTGAAAGATATACATCATAAGATATAGTACACAGGAAGGGTTAGAAATAGTGCGGTTAGAGGAAATGTGCCCTGAGTGATGAAATGAAAGGGGTACTTACCGTGAGAACTGCGACCATGCAACACATGGTCGTCACCCAGTCGAACATGGCTATGGTGCGTTCACAAAGTAATTGACATACAAAGTCAGTAAGTATATTGGTACAGAGATAAAGTGAGATAGCATAACGACATCCAAAGCTCGATCTCGGGCGCTCTCCTTACCTGCGCGAGCAATGAGCACGCTATAGAAGACAAAGTCACCCAGTCCCAACTTCAATCCCCCACCTAGAAAGAATCAAAGTAAAACGCCGTAACAACATATCAGTCATAATGAACAGATCGCCAGCCGGCCGAAGATGGAGCAGTGCTCATATATGAAATGCCATTCGAAAAAGAGACTCATACCATCATCGTCATCGTCATCGTCGTCTTCATGGTGGTGTCCTGATTCCATCTGCTCGCGTGAAGGCCTTCCTTGACTAGATATCTGCGCCTGTCTCGTCGACGCAGACCGTGCTGCTGCCCCATTCGCAGCGGGGCCGCCTGCCACTCGGGGACTAACCGGTCGTGTCCGTTCCCTTAACTCGATATGATCCCTTTCATCTGCAGATCTGTTCGTCGTCGTCGGTGGCTGCGAGACCAGCGCCATCGTCGAAGAAGCATCCAGCCCACTGTTCCGACTACTACTAATGCTCGCTCCGCCGTCCCTCCCCGTCGCCCTCGAATGCCTGCTATTATTAGCATCTCGGCTACTGCTGCCATCTACTACCAGAGTTTCAGCATTGTCCTCGTCTTCGCCTTCGGTTTCCTGCTCCTTCTTCATCCTTGAATCCGGTGGTGAAGCCATGAACCAAACCGCGTTCACTGTATAAAGCAACGCCGGCACATCCTGGTTCTGAGTTCTCGAACTCTCAACCAAGATCTTGAGCGGACCAAACGGACAAAGCACTGCGATTAGATCCCAAACGACGAGAAGAGCTAATAACATCCATGTCGTCCATTCCGCGAGTCCTGTGAGCGAGAAGGCCATGAGAGAGGACATAACCGTCAAATAGACCTGTTGCAACCACATGGGACCCTTCCAGAAGACGGAAATTAGGCCCGTGACGGCAAAATTCCAGAGGGCGAAGGACATGGTGAGGTAGTCGAGTGGGATCCGGAGGACTTGAATCAGGTTTAGGATGAGGATGTAGCCCATGAACCCCAGCAGCATCGCCACCACTATCATGAAGAATCCAATCAGGACCTACAATCAGAAAACATTTTAGAAATGTAAACATGTTAAAAATTTTGGGGTCTTGGAAAATAAAATGGGAACTCATTCATACGAAAGAGTCTGGCAGCGCATCTTCATTTACCTTGATATGGCCACGCTTGAAGAGAACGACGATGATGATGGTGACAATAACAATCTGGGCAATAATAATTCCTGCGTTTGCAAGCGATCCCAGAATATTTTGCGATACTGTCGACGTTGACGATTCCATGTACACCGTGTACGACGACTGCGTCGGCCTAAAATACATATCGTAAAATGAACAATCGACAACAGAAAAATCCTGATTAGTTCCTCGATATCAACAATGATCGTATACACCCTTTGTCTCTGTGTCTTTTTGTCGACGGATCCTGGTCATTTACCGGTAGTCGCTTCCGGCCATGGAAATTTTAACCCAGAGAATACTGAGACAGATACAGATGACGACGGGTTTGATGATTTTATAAATCTGAAGCATGTAGAACTTCATGTCCGCTATCCGTTCTGCTTCTTCGTAGGCGGCGCGTTGCTCAGGGGTCAGGCGTGGTCGTGTCCGGGGTTCCCGTGGTCGTCTGCGAGGTTGATTCGCAACCGCCCTGACATTCTCTGCCTCGCCTCCTAATGAATCGTCTAGATATTTTTGAAACGAGATCGAGTTATTAGGTCTTTGATTAATTCATAGTGCTTTCTGTCAGCTGCAAGACAGATGTACCTGACGGTTTAGTTGGGGTTTACCTGCGTTGTTGGCGGATCGTGGTTGAGTCGACCGTGTGCGACCGCCTTGCTCGATATCCATGTTCCCTCTTTCGCCTGTGGCTGCGCCAATAGTAGCAGCGGCGGGTCCAGCCCTGGCACTACTTCCATGACCAACAGCAGCGTCATCTGCCGTACCCCGCTCTTGCCCCTCTTGTTTTCTGACTCCAAGGACCTCTTGGCACTCTCGATAATGTATCCTCCAGTCTTCCGCCTGACATTCTTGAGAGCAGTACCGGACGGATTGACAAGCCGAACACTGAAATCGAGCTGGGAAGGCCCCACAGGCTTGACATGGTTGGTCGTCGGCTTCGTTGGCGTTGTCTTGGTTTGAAGGTGAGGATGAGTTGGTTTCGTGTCCGGTTTGGGCCTGAGTTGTATCTTGATTGGTTCTGGGTGGAGTGTTGGGACGGCGTGATGATGGGTCGGAAGTGGAAGAAGGAAAGGGGGGTGATGAATGGGGAGGCGGAGCCCCATTTGAGGAGGGGGAGGACATTCAACAAGCACTAGGCACTGAAAGTTGTTACGTGCGAAGGAGGAAAGTGGGCTGTTGCTTTGCAATTGAACAGTTGTGTAGCGTGCGGTGCGATGCGGCGATATGTACGGGAATGAATATTTCGTTATGGACAGGATAACGACAGTGAGTGGGGTGGTATAGATGGGGATGGCAGCGGCTGTGGGCGATGAGAGAGAAAGGAGCGGATGATGATGTCAGAGGAGGAGGAGGAGGAGTGGAGAGGGGGATGTGATGTGTGTGAAGAAAGGGCTCAGCCAAAAACTAAATTTGTAAATTATTTCTGCAACTCTATTGGATTCATCTTGCAGACAGCCTAACACAGTTGGGCGACATGATGCCTGGTTCAACCGCCCCCTTGGCTGCAAGGGTCGCAAAACCGCAGCGAATATCATCCCTCACACCCATGGTTGCATAAGCAATGGGCATGCTTCTCACTCGACAACGATATCTCTGTGGGGAATCTCACTTTCAGTGCTAAACTCTTCTGTGCCAGTTGTATCTTTCATAACGCACATGCATGCACCGAACCCATTGCCACCAAAATGGTGCTCTGTGACTGCCAGAAGTATGTTGTTTGTTTCCTTTTCTTTTTTCTTTTTTCATTTTTCCGAGGCAAACTCGCCCAACAACAACCACCATCAACAACAACAACCACCATCAACAACAACAACCGACCACCGCAGCCATGCCGCCATCAAAGAAGAACGCGCCCTCAGCGTCCATCTCCAGAAACGCAAAGGCAAAAGCAAAAACTGCCAGCCCGTACAACAAGAATGCCAAGGGAGGATCAGGACCAACGGCAACCAACAACAACAAAAAGGCACACCTTAACAAACCAACCCAGGCCAGGAATAAGCACTTGAACACGAACCTCACATCCGAGCTAGACTCTCTCCTAGGAGACCTTAACAGTACACTGCAGCGGAAAAAGACAAAGCGGGATGCTCGTCTTGAGGTATGTTTGGTCCTTGTCTCTGCAACGCAGTTTGCTGTATCATTTAACTTGAGTGATATGTGTTGCTGACTATATTGCGGTGTTATTCGTATTAGACCGGTGGCTCTGGTGCGATGTCTGAGGCGGAGATCAAGCTGAATGAGGCACAGAAGAAGCATGAATCGTTGCAGAATGATATGATAAGTGCGCTGGATGGCATTTCGACTCTCTGAAAGTAACATTGCCGCCCACTGGAATGCTCGCAAAGGCGCCGAAACAATCCAGCATGTACATTACTAAGACCATAATAAAACCATCTTTCGCATTAAGAAAACGCGCTGTACTTCAGGCCGAGAATGACATGCGGATAAGGCGCTGTGTTTGCGCAGTTCAATTCAACCGTGTGGGAACGAACAATGGCCGAACAAAATGATGGAATGGGTTTATTGAGGCACCTTGACAATGACATAAATGAAAGGACGAAGAGACAAGGATAGGCACTACTACCCTGGGTAGAACGATACGGATAGACATAAAAAATATAGTGTGCGTAGTTGTGCGTTAGACAAATTATTTGAGCATTCAGGTTGGGAGTTTCCCTACTCCATTCAACTATAAAAGAACCATGCATCGCTCCCTAACTGCACGAAAGCAGGGCACGTTCCGTATCTGCATCACTCCCTGTTGCAGGCGAACAAAATTCGCAGGCCAGCCCTTTCAAGATCATCATCCAGATCGACGACAACGCATTCAAGCTGGATCTCCCACCGGATTTTGGCGATCGTACACCACCTCGAGTACCGCTGGAGTTCGTTGATGGTGTGGAAGAATACGGAGTGGAACGTATCCTTGATTTCATGATGTTTGGCACGACACCAAAATGGCTCATTCATTGGAAAGGATACCTACTAGAAGAGGCAACCTAGGAACCAAAGGCATCGTTGGTCAATGCAAAGAGGCTCTAACAGAGTTCGAGGCCAACCGCGAAAAAAGTACCTTTTTTTTCAAGACGAGGTGCAACAGGTACAAGGGTTTATTCGAGAATGATGTCATAATCATAAGAATGCTTCGCCCAGTTATCTGGAGCACTCCAGCTGCTTTGCTTCACCATATCCTTCGTATATAATAGCTCCTCAAACGTAGGATTAGATAGCAACCATCACCGAATAAACCATTCTTTTACCCTAGATTCTCTTAACCCAGATTTTCTTGATACTTAGGTCTCTATGACCTCGGTCCCCTACGACTCTAGAGCACCCAGATGCTCAAAAGGTTTGCATGGTAGCAAAGCAAACCTCGAGCCACCCCTCGAGCCTCAACTTGGCACCACTGACCCATCGAACCATGGAGCCATCGAATTACTGACCCTCTGAACTACTGATCCTCCGAGCCACTAAACCACCGGCACTCCTTCCGCCCTTTACAAAAAAAAAAAAAAAAAAAATAGAGAAAGAGAAAAGAACATTAACAGTTGCGTTCAACAACGCTCTGCCAACACCGTGCAACCAGTACTCCAATAGTGTCAGGATGCCCAAACCTGACGACGTCTATCAGTCCATCACTCAGTTCAATGTTGCACAGACCGGCCCAAGAAGACCTTGCATATCACAATCGTGCCAAGTCGCTGTTCAAGCGTTCCTGGACAAGAACCAAGCTTACCTGTGCATTGCCAGGGTAAATGACAAAAAGAACAAAGTCCTGAGCCTCAAGCAGAAGACTCCAAGGCCCAAGGACTATTCGATCAGTATCACAATGTCTTTCCACATTGTGCACGTCTTACCAACAACCCGTTCTATTATTCCTACCTCGTCAACACTCGTCTCTGAGGGTAGATCCTCATCCCTACTGCCAACTATACTAAGGACCATCAATCCAGTATGATGGTCGATGGAAACCACTACAAGTCACTCCAACCGGAATCGTACAAACCCTCGATTTCCTTACGTCCAAGGAAAAAAAAAACATTCGATCGTTACGCTCGTCCCAATCTACAAAAAAAAAAAAAAAAAAAAGACAGGCCATTAAGCACATTGAAAACAATTGCCGAGCGACCCGATCACTCCGATGATCTCTACCACAATAGACCTTCGTTCCAGTCGTCAATCAAGTCAAGCTCCCTCTTGTTACCACTGCCATGTCCCCCGCTACAGTACCTTTCATTTCCTTCTACCAATATGAGACGACTTAAAAATGAGTGTCCACCATTAGACTGGATGACCTTCAGCCTTGCTCGCATTGAACCAACCAAACGATCTGGTATCTCGGCACCAATGCTGTTCCATACACCCTCGAGGATCCTCTTGAGTTCATCGATACTCGTTGGTTTGTGACCGGCCGTGTTAAGGCGATCCGTGAGGGTGGATCAAAGGTTCTCGATTGGGTTCAAGTTTGGTGAGCATGCTGGCCATTTCATCTTCTCCACGCCGTTCATACTGCGCTAATTGCTCGCCATCAATATCCCGTCGGGTAATTGACACAGGATCTCCAATTCTCCTTTATAGATCCTCCTAATAAATCCGGCACTTTTGATGTCTTCATCTCCAGAAAAACCAGATTGGACGTGCGTTGTCCACCAAGCAGTGGGGATACCCCTCCCGCTTCTGAAAGTACATGTTATATTTTTTAGGTTATACTTCTCGTCCTTTGTTCTTCGGACCCTGATCTGCCGAGAATTCCCCAACTTAAGTCCCTCTTCGTCAGTCCATATAATTCGTCACCATTGATCTGGTGTCCAATCAGGATGCTCCCACGCGAAGGCCAGGCGTGCCGTCTTATAATCATCGGTGGAGAAGGTTTTCTTTGCTGCCACAAAGCTGAGAATGCCCTCCTTGTGGAGCTGTCTTCGAACCGTACTGGGTACTTGGTTTAAAAGGCAGTTCATTGGTGATATCATGGAGAGTTGCACTGTTGTTTTTGGCCACGATTCTTCTCAGGGCTCTTGTCGAAGCACCCCAAATTATTCCGCGATTGAGGGACTAACAGGAGTCAGGGATCGCCAAGCGTTGCTCCAGGGAATGAGCTAACGATGACTGTGGAGGGAGGCTGTTCCCCCGAGGATAGGCTATTCATGCGGTTGCGGCTGTTGGCTGGGCCTTGGTGTTTTTTCTTTTAGTGGCACGGTCTCAGAGTGGGGTAATCGCAACCTGCCCGTCGTGGTGTCAGTTGCATTTCTGAGACGACCCCAGGAAATTTTTTCGGCGCATGGGCCAACTTGCCCCACACGACAGATCATAAATGAACAGCACCCTGCGAATCTTCTTTTTTTCCCCTTCCGCACCCTTTCTTCTCTATGCACACACACACATAACTTCAACGTCACGCATGCTGGCAAATTAAACGCATCATATCGACCAACAATAACAGCGGCAATAACTTCTCTCTGCATCCCATCCATCGTCTCAACTCAACATCTGGCTCCTCATGCAACTCGGCAGCAAGACCCAGCGTTCATTGAACTGGCGTTTGGCATCTCTCTCGCTGGGACTGGCCTTGGCTCTCTTTGCCAGCAGCACAAACGCTTCTCCAGTCTCACAGAGCTATTTCCGAAATGGCGCCGTTGTGCAACATCAACCCTTCGAAACGGGGGCGACGACTATTCTTGATGTCCTGGGCCAGCGACCGGAGTTTACAAAAATCCTTGAGCTCATTCAAAAGGACAAAGGTAATGCAACAAACTTTTACTATCGCGGTTGCTGTGGCATCAAAAGAATACATGAAGTTGTAGCAAATAATCTGATCCAGACTACACATACAACTCTGATAGACATGACCAAGATGCTGGGTGACCCTGTTACTCAGGCAAGCGAGATAAACCTTGTTCATTTTGCTTAGCATGTTGAAGACTGATGACATACAGCTAATGATGTTTATTTCGCTATTCGAATCCGATTCAGTCGACGCTGTTTGCACCAACGAACGAGGCCTTCGACTCGGTCTCAGATGGAGACTACCCAACGCGTGATGTGCTCATGTACCACATCAGCGACCACGTCTTCAATACTTCGACTCTCCGCTCCAGAGCCATCATCAAATCTCTGTACGAATCCCCCGGCCTCAACTACTCCCCCCAACTCCTGCGTATCTCGCTCGAGCCTCCCTGTATCCCCTCCACGAGTACCGTTCGGAACTCGTTCTGGAGAGTTGAACCCGAGATCTGTATCACGGGCACGGATGAGGTTAATACTGAGGCTGGAGAAAGCCTGTATGTGAATCGTGCTAAGGTTGTGATCCCGGATTTGAGGGCCCAGAGTGGTGGGGTTGTTCATGGGGTGAGTCAAATTATTTGGCCGCCCGGAGAGACGATTTTGGATGAGATCGAGAGACATTCTGCGCATTTTTCATATTTGAATAAGGCGTGGAGTGAGACGGGGGTGGATGAAAAGGTGAGGGATGGAAAGGATATGACGCTCTTTGCAGCCCATGACAAGGCTTGGAAAGGTAACAATTAGATCAGGGTTGCTATCTGATGCTTTATATGTTGTTGCGATTACTGTCGACACTAATATCTATGTGATCTTCACGGTCATGGTTCATGCGCAGCACTGCCGAAGAAACTGTTGAAATGGCTGTTCTCAAACGACGGCCGCGAACACCTCAAGATCTTCTCCATGTACCAGGTTGCGAACAGGGCTGTCTACACCCCTGAGATCTTCAACAAGACCCGCAAGGACGGAACCCCCGACGACGATTACCACGAAATCATCCTCCAATCACTCCTGAACTCACCCTGGTTTGAGCTGCATGTCCTCGCCAAGCCTAGGAAGTCCGTTCCAGCCCACTCAAACAGCGAGTCTGAACTCGAGTTGTATCCCAAGAACCTCGCAGATCTGATCGAAACCATCAAGGGACTCGTCCAAGGAGATGAGGACCCTAAGAATCCAGATGATGACAAGCAGCTGGGTCATCATCACCGTTACCGTAATCCCAACCATTCGCACCATCATCCTCACCGCGGCAGCAAGCGCCATCGCCATCGTCACCATCATCATCGCCACCACCACCACAGCGGTTCACACGATGGAGGTGGCTGTAAAAAGCCTAAGCTGCCGACTCCTACACCGACTCCGCGCCGGGACGAGATCTTTGTGAACAAGAAGGCGCGAGTGCTCCATGGATTTGAGAACTGGATCGCGGGCAATGGTGTGGTCCATGTGGTCGATCGGGTGCTGATGCCTCCGCGTAGTAAGGGCTGTGAGAGGATGACGGCGGCTGAGTGTGCGGCCTGGGAGACGATGTGGGATCTGGCGAATGTTGGAGTCGAGAACGTAGTCGATGATACGATCGCATGGTGGGAGGATCTGACACTGTTTGATGTGGAGGACGGAGAGGACAAGGAGGGTTTGGAGAAGGGTTTTTTTGACCTTGAGAATGATATGGACGACGAGGAGCTGGATGCGAAAAAAGACAGATAGGACGCGACTGAGCAGGTGGAAGAGAGCCATGCCTTTGTCAAGTTCTAGGCAATGCAGCCGTGTGTTGTACATAGTTTAGCTGGCTTATAAAAAAAAATAAAAATACGTTCAGGCACGAAGATCGCACGGAGCCAAATGAATCGAAAATCTTCCCAGGGGTCTCTACTGTCGCACAAGGAGCAATGAAAAAAACCCCCCGGACCTGGCCTGATCCCTTTTCCTTTTTCACACATCAACAAATCACCCATCGCGATGCTTCCTTTCTCCCTGTCGCATCACATCCTTCGCCGTACACCTTCCCTCCCCACCACTACCATCACCCGCATACCCCGTCAGCAGCTTCACCAACGCAGATCCTATGCCTGCCAAATCCACCACCCCACAAAATTGGGTGCTCTCCGCTCAAAACTCCGTGCCTTTGGAGGGGGTCACATCGAATTCGACTTGAATCATTCCCCTGGACTCGCCCTGTTGACATTGTCGAATCCCGCCAAACATAATGCGCTCACCGGGAAGATGATGGCCGAACTTGCAGACTGCGTTGACTTCTTGGAGCAGGCTACGACTGACTCTTCGGCTTCGGGTGCAACGGTGTCGGCCATGGCGAATACAGGAAAGGATGAGCAGGGAGGTCAGGCACCGCAGCTGCACCCGGGCTCGGGATTGGTGCTCAAGAGTGCAGGCCAGGCAATTGAGAGACTTGAGAAGGCCCACGTCCAGATTCTACAGGGGCTGGTCGGCGTCATTATCACAGGTGCACAGCACAAGTCCTATTGCGCCGGACTTGGTACGTTTTGCGCGCTCGCACCATGTCACCTGGTCCTCCTTCCCTGAGTTCAACTCGCGAAACCATTGAGCGCTTGCTAATTTCTTTACCTCCATACCTGGTTGAACCGGTCTTTTGTAGATCTCTCGGCTGCAAAAACGACCCTACTAACCCCTGAGGCTGGGTCTGAGATGTCCGCCCTAATGGTCTCAACCCTGACCCGATTCCTTCGCCTCCCACTCATTACCATCGCCGCGATCGAGAAAGCCGCCGTTGGCGGCGGCGCCGAGATGACCACCTTTTGCGACCACCGTTGCATCGCCGAAAAGGCTCGCGTCCAGTTTGTCCAGACCCAGATGGGTGTCGTCACTGGCTGGGGTGGCGCCAGTCGTTTGCTCAACCTCGTCCCCCGAAGCAGGGCATTGCGACTTTTAGCGTCCGCAGAGCCGATTATGGGAGGTGAGGAGGCTGTGAGGGAGGGGTTTGCACAGCTAATTGCTCCATCGGGAAAGGCTGTCGAGAGTGCGACCGAATATATGCAGCAGTATGTGTGGGAGCGTCGCCCGGTTGATGGACAGGAGGAGGGCGCGAGGAGGTGCGTAGAGGCTGCAAGGGCATTTAAGAGGATTGTGAGCTTTGGGGTCGATGATGAGAATGTGGAGAGAGTTACGGAGTTAGAGAAGGATTTGTTTAAGCGGTTGTGGGGTGGGAAGGATAACCTAGCAAGAGTTGAGGCGGCTTCTTCAAAGAAGAAATAGCAAAATTGCTATACCTTGGTTGATATAGAGATATAGAAACTAGAGCGCATTGCATACGATAAAGGATGCGGAACAAATTATCGCAACCATCGTTAAAAAGTACTCGGTGTTGTACATGCAAAATAGATTCGTTTTTTTTTAAGAACGACGAACGACGAACGACGAACGAGACTAATCGGCCTGCATCTCAGACAACTGTTCTTCAGCGACCTTGCTGGCTGCGATGGTTTGAATCGCCAATGCATAGTCCTCGAGCGCATACATGCTCATCCTCGGTCCACCATGCCCCGAATACCTGAACTCGTGCATCTCCCAACCACACTTCTGACCCATCTCGTATGATGCCTCGATCGGCACTACGTTATCCAGATACCCGCAGTATGCGTTAATGGTTACTCCTTCTGGAAGAGGAATGCTGGCGAGATCGAACCCTACGTCCGAAATGGACATCTGGATCTCGGAGTTGTATCCATTAGAATGTTGTCGATTCTATGGAGAGAAAAACAACGTTGATATCAGTTCATATGCCCCTTCTTGGGCCATAAATGCATTCACTTGCTGCTGTTAGCCATAAGCCCACTCCTTACCATATCGTGCACGAGAGCTGGGAGGACGACTTTATCAAACGCATCCGAGAACTGGAGAATAAAAGGATCCGCCGGTCTCTTGAGCTCATCGTTGCCATCCTCATCATCGCTTGCATTATTATTACCATCGCGATTCCTCCGCTTATCCCGCCGCCTTCCTCCCGTCGTAGTCGTACTCTCCTGTTCATCATCACTGCTCCCATTGGAATTCCTGCTCGATAACGTCCCCGAAAGCGCGTTACTCGATGACATGATCATGGATCCTAAATGGTTCATCGAACTGGTCACAGCCCACACGAGACCGCGGGGGACATGTTTCAAAAACTTGAAGGTACTGCTTGTAGTATTGGGGCATTCGTTAAAGGGCACCCAGGGGGTGAGGAGTGAGATCGGGCCTGGTCGAATCCGGTCGGGGAAGAGATTAACCATATGCATGATATAGTAGATCCCGCAGGAGTGACCCATGAGACCGAAGCGTGCGCCCGGGAGAAGATGGTCGATCACGGCCAGGGTTTCGAGACAAGTGTGATGTAGACGTTCGTTCAGTTTGCGGTTTGCTGATGGCTGTTGTTGCTGCTGGGCTGCTGCTTTGTTCGGGGCTCTAGATTTCCTGTCCCTAGTGAAGGAGCGACGTATGGACTTTGTGTGCGATTTCCGTTGCTCCAATTGCTCGGTGTCATTGCCCGAATCAATATCCACGGCAGGGCTGGAGATGTTCGAGTGATCATCGCTACTGCGACGACAATCGTCTGTTCGGTCGTTGGCCGTTGTTGCTGCTGCTGACGCCGTTGCCAGAACTTCGATGGACTGTCTTTGATCTTTGCTGGGCTTTTCTTTATGTTTCTGCCGGCGATTCGATGGAGGTTTAAAGGGATCTGTGAAGCCGGTACCAGGACGGTCGACACAGAGCAGTTTGATGTCCAGACGCACTGCTTGCGCGTGAATACTAGCGAGTTGACGACTGCTGCCTCCCAGACCATAAAAGTACACGACGGGTGTTCCTGTCTTTGACCCACAGGCCGTGTATGACACCGTCCTCCTACATCCGTCGAAGAGAATGTATGGAGCCGAGTTATTGCTGAATGAAATGATACGAAACCCATTTTCCTGTTGGCACCGAAGACGTACTTACCCAGAAGGAAGGATGATGGTTTGCCGGAACTGGGGCGAATCGATAAGGGCTTTGAGACTGTAAGTTGTTACCAGTGGCGCAGAGATAGGATCGAGAGTATGGTCCCTTGGCTCAGGCACGCTCTCTTCAGACCACCGTAGCATCGTTCTTTTTCTCTTTTGCTTACTCGCTGAGCACTCAAATAAGCAACGAGTGGTGAGGGATGAAGCAGCGATAACGAAGGCAAGGAGAGACGTAACAGGAATGATGAATGACAAGAGATGAGGCGAAGATGAGATGAAGATCTTAGCAGCAGCAAGTTATAGATTAGAGGCTCACTCCCACTCTTTTTTCATTTTTATGTTCATGGGTGCTACTGCACCATGGAAGCCGATAATTATCACCCCGAGAGCACCCTTACCACAATAAGCGTTAGGTTGCAGAATGCATGTACCTCCTAGCTACGTTAGAGAGGACGACACGGGCGCTGCCGTTGGGATTCGGCCCCGAGAAGCTAGCTAGTTTGCATCCTTATTTTATTCAATTGATTTGCGAGACTTGCAGGAGTAAAGAAGAAAAAAAGAGAAAGGCTATCAAACATTGACCACGGTCGAGCCATGGTCCGTTCCCTGTTCCCCGTTTCCCACTCCATCAGTCGATGAACTGTAGACTACGGGGAAGGCGGCTCGAGCACACCGTTGCCCATGATGATGTGTCCGAGGCGCTCTTTTGATGGCCACCGTTACTACTGTTATTCGCTCGACCACCACCATTGTGGCATCCATGCCTATGGCCCGAATCCCGTCCGTGTCTTTGATGGTGCCTCGTATGCGGATGATGCTCCCTCTCACATCCCGCCCACATCAAATTACTCTTCTGCACCGTCTTTACAAACGATTCTGGCAACGGATCAACCTGTCGCCAGCCTGTGCCCCAGATCGAGGCCGAGAGGGCAATGCACCCGTTGGAATCACGCCGTGTAGTCGCTGAGGACGGCGGCGGAGGTAGCTCAGAGACGAAAGGCTTTTTGTTGGCGTTGTTGTTCTTAGATTTAGTATTGCCCTTCTTGTTGTTGCTCTTGTTGCCGTTGGTCGGCCCTGCTCGCGCGGATGTGGAGGCGGAGGTACGGCATGCGGAGGTGCGGCAGCAGTGGTCGGGAAAGAAGAACTTGTCCATTTTTGGCCAAGCATGCGAAAGAGACCCTCCGTCTTGATGACCATCCTCATCACTCTTATCTGACGAGGCCAAACCCGAAGGTGTCAAAGATAATGGCGAAATCGCACCCTTGTCACCGGACGATGGCGCAATCGTCGTCGGGCTGAGGGACGCAGGGTTTGAAATTGTCGGCGGCAATATCGGCGAGAGCGTTGGCGGCGGGAGGGCTTTGTTCTTTCGAGCCACGCAGGATTGTTCGCAATCGTATGCCTCGCATGGCGCCATCTCGGTGAATTCTTTGCGATGACTAGACAGGGTTAGATTCCCAAAGCATCCCGAAAGAGATGAGGTTGACAAATTCGTATTCGAAGTGTCGGATGTGCTCAGCGAGGAATGTCTCCTTTGGTGGTAGAGTGGTTTATGCCGATGCATGAGTATCGGGTGCGATACTGAATGCTGCTGTTGGCACAGCACATTGGGGAGACGACTCGAGAGCAGAAAGGATTCCGACGGCGGATGGGGGTCTGTGAACCTACTCACAAGGCCCTGACTCTCGGGATGGTATCCATGGCTCGGACGAGGCAGGCTCGAGACATGGCCATAGCCCATCGATGATGATGGATGATGAGAATGTGTGGATGTGTGAGCCGAGTAGGAATGGTACTGGGAATTGTACTGGTGCTGCAAAAACCGGGTCCATTCATTTGTCTGCTGCTGACCATGGGCTCGCTGCTCCGCCGAAGGGTTGGGGTTGAGGTTTAACAGCGGCAGAGAGGGGACTCGGATCGCAGGGCGATGGTGGTGGCAGAACGTGAGATGGTCATGGTGGGTAGACCCGTCGGGGTGGTCGCAGTCGTGGAAAGCACAGCAGGCTAGGGCATCGGCCTTGCGGCACTCGTCCGAGCAGTACAGGCTTGCTTGCTGCCAGAAGGAATAACAATGGACACTTTTAGCTCTTTGGAGTCCCCTCTCACATCTGTTCGTTAATGCTTCCTTCAATCATGTTCGCCACTTGATAATGAGCGCTTACATGGTCACTGTGAAAGTGCTTTGAGCAGACAGCACACCAGTTGCAATCCATTGCTATCAATCGTCGTGTTCAATTAGGAGTGGTTAGATGAGAATGAGAACTCGATTGAAGGATTGAAGGACTGAAGGAAAGAAAGAAGAGTGCATAAAGAAGACAAAAAGACTGGAAGTGTGTCTCTCAAGCAAAAGAGGAGGCAATGGTGGCAATACAAGGTGAAGGCTATGCAAGCGGGAGGAGTGAGATGGGTGAAGAAAATAAAAAAAAGAGATGGCCATCTAAATAACCGGTGCTGTACCCGAAAATGAGTACCTTAGCGGTGACGTGGAGAGTGGGCGCGACCACCCACTGCTCCGCGCTTCCTGGTTGGCTATTCCTAAAGCGCACGGCAATTGTTTGCGGCGCAATCAATCAACATTGAATCTCGTAGATATGATAGCACTTTTTTTCTTTATTAATTAAATTTGCTTTGCATATGTATAGAATGAAGCGAGCTGATAACCATTGGGTTTAGAGCTGCTGTGCCTCTCTGCTGAGTCGTCTGCTGCTGTTGCTGTTGCTGCTATTGTTGTTGTTGCTGCTGCTGTTACTGTTGTTGTTGCTTCCGTTTGCTGTCCAGAGTCAGATAGATATCCCGGAGGTGATCCAACTGCTCCGTATTGAACTCTTGTTGCTGCATAAAGATTCGCAGCGTATTGACGCACTGCGAAGCCTCCAAAAAGTCCACTGGCGGTTCTGGTTGAAAGCCCGCGGCAACCGGGTCTGCAAAACGTAATGAGAGCGACGCCCTGGCGGCTGTCACACCAACCGTCGGTTTTGTGCTGGGAGCCTCGGTCACGGAGCCCGCTCCAGGAAGCAGATGAGGCGCTGTTGCAGTTAAGCCGAGGCCGGTAAGAGCATCTGTGTCCATTACGGTTGGGGTAGATGTTATTGGAAGGACGGCATCCAGTTGTGACGCAGGCTGCGAAGCGGTAGCCTTTCGGGTGCGGTTGCGGACGCGTTTGCTCTTGGCTGCTAAAGATTCCGACGAGGGCTGTTGCTGCTGCTGTTGTTGATCTCCCGCTGGCACTGCTGTGGCTGTGGCGAGAGTACTTCCGTATAAATTTGGCAGCAACTCCATTCGACTGATCGAAGAGTCTCCTGCCGCTGCAGAGCTGACGATGGTATTGATGGCAGCGCGAGTGTTCATTTCCGCCTGTGAAGAATGTTGTGGACCAAGAACATCCTCCATGTTCAGCCCCTGGTCTGGCTCAGGATTGTCCACATCCATGCTAGAACCAAGATCCATGCCCAAATTCAGATGGTGATCCTCGTGATGCACAGTCGTGGTCGAAGAAGGCATAGACGTAGGAATAAGAGGCGATGGTGTCGTCAATTCCACAGGTTTGAGAGATGGGACCAGCGCGTTGCTACCGCTGCGGCTGCTACTGGAGGTACCATTGCTGATATTGGCAACGCGTTTGTTGGGAATATTACTGGGTCTCGGGACTTTGTGGACAACAGCGCTCTTGAGTCCATGCCTGACCTTGAACTTGTTGAGCCATCCATCAGAGAACTTCATCTGATCTTCAGGGATGTTGAGTTCGATCCTCAGCTCCTTACCTCGGTTGATAATCATAGGATCAGTAATAACGGCCCTTCGCTTAGTGGCATCCACATACTCGCCTAGGAGACGCTCCAGTTCTGGAAAGATCACCTGGCGGCGCCGCTTGCAGCTCGGATTGCTGAGGTCGCGACTGAGTCGTACCCTGGCCTGCTGTCGGAGTCGCGAAACCGTGGACTCGTCAACCTTGACATTGTATCGGCTGTGGATGTATCCTGCAATAGACTTGTTCGTGAACCGGAGTCCCCGTTCCTCCTCCTCCTTCATATACACACATATTTCGTATTTTTGGGCCTCACTCAGGGTTGTTCGCTTCATGGGCAGTTTGGGCGTGATGGATGTGGTCCCAGGTTCAGCAGCGGGAGTGAATTTAGATGTTGCTGCATCTGTGTCGGCACCGGCATCAACAATCGGTTCGGAGACAGGGGTGAGAGTAGCTCCTGTGTGGTCTAAGGCGACCCCTGATAGCTCGGTTTGATGGTTCATGTCTTGCCGGTCGTTTGCTTGAGTGGAAAGGGGAGAATGGGCTTGCTTCTCGCACATAGGGAGCGGGAGGAGACGTGTTCATCAAGCCTGTTTGTGCACGGGGGCGCTCCTTAAGTGCATGCTCACCGAATCAATTGACATGTTTTTCTGCGTATACATCAAACACCAGTGTCCCTTTCGAAAAAAATAAAAAATTAAGACTAGAATAATAATGAAACGCGGTTATTTATTGTATTCAACCGCGCTTCTGTACCTATAAAGCCTCATGTTGCTTCAACATGCAATACCGTCGATGTCGACGAGTATCCGTGTGCCAGGATGCACTGCAACTGGTATTGAATTTTGACGCGCTTTGACGCGTGGTGTGGTGTTTATTTTCTTCTTGCGTGACAGCGCGTTTCTGTACCTTTTTCCTTCTCTCACACACATCCCTGCCTCGCTTCACTCTCATCACTTCGAATCCTTTGCATGCCCACTCCCCTCTCTTGACATGCATGCGCCTTCGTCCTTGCGCTCCCAACAACCCTCAAAGTCAAGCCTTAAGACATACGGCAGCCGTGGCAAACGAGCATCAACCTCTGCTACAACTTCAGCAAACACCGTCTCCAACACCAGACAATTTAGCTGGGAACGACTCGAGAATGAACGGAAGGCACGAATCGAGAAAGCACGAGCTCACCGCGCATACCAAGTAGAGCTTGCGAACTCGGTCGCTGCAGACGCTGACCTCAAATCCGAGTTGTATTCTGACCCAGAGTCCGCAGACGAAGTACCGAATATGCAGTTACAGGCTGTATTGGTACCACAGGATGGACCCGCGAGGCAAAATAGTCTGACCGATTTAGCTCCAGGAAATATTTTATCGGCAGCGCACGAGGTGCAAACGGAGGCGGGATCTTGGTCGGGAGCAGGACCCAGTGCGATTCCTCAGGTACAGAACTCTGCGGCAACAACAGGGCATCCTTCTCTCAGTTCGTCAATATCTTCGTCGACAGTCGCACCGGGCGCATGTCGAAAGGTCATGTTCCAGGAGAAAACGCTTTTCGCAGAAGCCGATGAGGAGGAGGATCAAGATGAAGTAGACAGCGAGGTCTTGTTCAGGACGCCGTCATTTCATATCCTGCAGAAACTCAAGCAGATGCCAAAACCGCGTTTCATTGTCGAACCTCGAGTGAACCCATTCGGATTTGAATCGTCATCAGCCCCAAAATCGGAAACAGCAGACAGCTCAGTAATAGTGAAGGTGAGCGCAGATCTTCCGGAGCTATCAACAGCTGGTTTGGCTTCCTCACTAGCAACAACAACAACGGCTAGGAACAGGTTTCTGGACTCGCCAACCACAAAAAAATCCATGGACATCCTGAATAAAAGGGCCCAACAGTTGGTGGATATACAAAATAACCGCAAGAGCAACATCTCCACAGTGCCAGCCGTGTCAAGTCATGGCCTGGGTACGGAAGCTGGTCAGTGCCATTCAATGGAACTACCCAAAGTTCAGAGTAAAGTCAATAGTCGCTCACTCCAACATATCAGCAACGAAGGTTACGACGATCCACCGCGGAGACAATACACCCCAACCCCTCAAAGCAGCCGCGAGACTACACCGGACCCTGAAGTCGGTAGGAACCAAGCGATTCAGGATGACTGCGTGGATCTAGCATTGGGCAAACGGATATCCGATATCCAAATCACACCAAAGCGCCTACTTGCCAAGCAACGAATAATGGCCGCACACAAATCACCGTCTGTACCACCGCCACCACCATCATTCTTGGACTTAATCGAGGCATACGATCCTCTGAATGTTGCTCCACCAGAACCACTCAAACTTTCCCTGGACCGCGATATACCCGATGACGAGAATGACCAATTTGACGAACTTTTCATTCATGCTCGACAAAGCAGACCGACGCTATTAACGACGCCATTGCGATCGAGTAGACCACTCCAAAGCAAGAAAGGAAGTCTCTTGGTTCATTCTCCAGTGCGCAATTCGGATCCGCGCAGCATGTCAACGCTTACGGCGCCAGCGAGATTACAACGACCAAGATTTGAGCGGCGTAGTCCAACCAAACAAATGTCTCCACTCAATTCGACACTACCATCTCTTCGACCTAATGTACTGGACTCTGTTCCCAATCCGTTTTACGACAATTCGAATCTGTTAGGACGAGAGCCAACACAGCCTAAACCTGTACAGCAGAAACTGTCGCCATTTAAGCAAACCTTGACGCCAGCGTCCTATGTACCTAAACTTCAACAGCTACAACCACAGCCACAGCCAAAACAGCAACAACAACCCGGAGGAAACATGCCGCCAGTACGGCCAATACGACAGGTTCGATCGTTGAAGCGACCTCCTGCAGTGTTGGTCAATAGTCGCAAATCGGTCTTTCGACCAACCGTGGACGACCTGCTTTCAATCTGCGACCAGCGCTTCTTTACTCAATTTCAAAACCCAGATAGGAACGATGATACGACAGTTCGCCGTCGCTATCAAGTAGCAGAAGGAAATGATCCAAAGGGCATCTTGGATTTTGACTCGCTCCTCCCAGAGTGTTTGGCTTTATCCTTGACGAAGATTGGCGAGGCTTCGTACTCTGAAGTTTACACCGTCGAGTTGCCCATCCAGCAGCGCCGGCGACAGAAGCAAGCACAGCAGAATCCGGTGTTGCATTACAAGGACGAGGACGATTTTGCGCTCTTCCAGTCACCGAAGCTCAACGACTATGTCAGAGAATTATCAGAGGATAATCTCGTTAATGCACGGAACAGTGTCGATGATGGCAATGGATCGTCGACGAGACTAGTGATGAAGGTGATGCCTTTCTTTGACGACCAGATTGGAAGCACCGCAGGCGGTGCGGTTGTGGAACAACGCTCATGCAGGACAAAGGGCAAGGCCAGCAACAAGGCCGAGTCGACGATGCTTGCACTTGAGGACGTATATCGCGAATGCATGGTTTCGACGCAAATCATGCACGGTTGGAAAGGGTTTATCGGTAGTTTTGGGTAATGTTGTGCAGACGCGTGTAGCATGCTTTTTGTAAGTTGTTCTGGAGTTGACAAAAGTATTGATATTGGTTGCAAACCGCGCTTTTTTTTTTTTTTAATTGTTATTAGCGCAATTGTTGTGAAAGGAAGATACCCAAAGACATTTCTCGCAGAATGGGATAAGTTTCGAAGAGGAAACGGCACCGAAAGCGTGCGGCCAGGTACTCGGATTGCAGCATATTATTTTATGAAGCGAACGAAAGTATCCCTCCCATCTCCCCCCCCCCCCCCCCCCAAAAAAAAAAAAAAGAAAAAGAAAAAAAAGCATATGCACACGGCTAACTATAGCCTATTATAAATCTTCATGGTGAATAGATGTCTACGCCAGGGAGCAACTGTACTGCGTGATCCTATTGCCTTACGGAGGAATCGATCTCGAGCACTGCCCGCTTTCGAACTGGCAACAAGCCTGGAGTGTTCTGGCGCAGCTCGCAGCATCGCTCGAGTCGAAGGAGCAGGCTCCGTTTTGGTTCGAGCACCGCGATCTGCACTGGGGCAACATCCTTGTGAAGGGAACGCGGCAAGAGCAATTGATCTTTTCAAAACGTGAACCTTCGGACCGTGCTGCTGTCACTAATGGTGCCAGCATTGGTACTGATGCGGATGGATTGGAATATAAAAACAACAAGATCTCGAGAATTATACCGACATGCGGGATCCTTGTCCAGATGATCGATTTTACACTGGCAAGAGTTCAAGGACGTACGTGTGCAATCCATTTTGTACATGAGGACACTTGGATACAATTTGGTAAGCAATGCCTTGACCTAACATTCCGTTTCACATATCTAGACAAAGGAAATCTGATATACATGGATCTGGAAAAGGATCTTGATCTATTTCGAGGTGAAGGCGATTACCAGTTTGATATCTATCGTAAGATGCGCAAGCAGGTCAGCAAAGACTGGGCCACTTCTTGTCCCAGGACCAATCTCTTTGTAAGCAAGCCGCCTCCGGTTCTTTTTCATCCTCCTCTCTCTTTTTTCTGGTCTGACCACATGCGCAAGTGGTCTAACGTAATTATGTTGTCCTTTGTTCCCATATAGTGGCTCCATTATGTCGCCGACAAGCTGTTGACAGAAAAAGACCTAGCGAAACCCAGGTCCAAGTCCAAATCGTTTTCATCTCGTGTCAAGGATACTGATGAGGACGATCAGCAACAGATAATGGAGATGTGGTGCTACGAAAGAGTGCTGGCAGTATCGAGGATGAATCTTGACCGACTCGATCTGTCTGGACAAACACCGTCTGCGGGTGTTATTGATCTGCTCTTCCGCGACCAGCCATGAGTCTCCACTTACTTTTGATGATAGATTTGAAGT
Source organism: Gamsiella multidivaricata (assembly GCF_025024155.1). NCBI lineage: Eukaryota > Fungi > Mortierellomycota > Mortierellomycetes > Mortierellales > Mortierellaceae > Gamsiella > Gamsiella multidivaricata. The sequence continues at coordinate 28,354 of NW_026251788.1, forward strand.
GCCAAGGTATATACTTTTGTCAAGTAAAGAAGCGATGACACCAGTCTCTTAATCAAAAACAAAGCATTCATGTACAATTCATTCAAACGATGGGCTTTACTTTGGCTATGGCTCGTCTTTGTAGTTTACTCCGTCTACTTTGTCGGATCGAGTTGAGAAACAAATATAATCCCCGTCCAAAAAAAAATAATAATAATAACCTTGTCCTCCTTGATGTTGTTACTTTTTGTACAATGCGCTTCCATATTCCGCCGTCGCATTAACGTGAGCGACGGCTGGAGGCGGGGTAAGGCCCGCTCCAACTCGTTTATTGACCGTACTTTTGGTACTCCCATTCTCTGTTATCCAGTGGGCAGACCTGGCGAGTCTTGAGCCATCTTGAGATGCAGTGGAAATGGAATGCGTGCTAAGAAACAAAGTATAATGCGAACGGAATAGGAGATGAGTTTGGGCGGCACCAGATAAATTCGAAAAAAAGGTGGATGAAAGGTCGTTTTTCTCTTACGTTGCAAATCCCCCAAGCGACAGTGCACTCTTCGCTTGTGGCCGAGGCCTGGTTCGCCTGGCATGAAATGCCTATGAAAGGAAAGAAAAGAAAAAAAGAATCAGTTTGATATTACAACGATGAATGACAATGTTTCCTTGGTACGGCAGATAAAACAAGTGCTGCCTTGAAAAGAAAGATGCGAGAGCTTCCTAGCCCAGCGGCTTAACATACATAGATCCATGATGTGGTTACGGCAAATGGCACAGTTATCGACAACAATATCTACAGCCGGCAAGCAGCAGCAAAGGATAAAAAAAAAAGTCAGTCTCAAATTGTCATGGTATGCAAATGTGTTGGAGGCACAGCCATCTTTTCTGCGTCCGCAGCAAGCATACTACAGGAAAACAACAGAAATAGGTACGCAGTAGTGATAGCACTTACCCCAAGCCCAAAGAGCAACAGCGTTCCACTATCGAGGCAATAAAGGGCCAGAACAAAGAGGCGGTGGAAAATACTAGGTCAGTGTGTGTATCCTGGTGCAAGTGAAAACAGGTACCATGGGCCAAGTTTGCTTGTCCAGCATCTCCTAGTCGCTGTTTCCTGACAAGTGTTTGCTGATCGCTGATCCAGAGTGTTTGTCCAGAGTGGTTGGGAAGTGCGAATCCACCTCGTCGTTGTCCGCAAACGTGGGCTTGCAAGTTCCACCTGCAAAAAGGGCTGTCGCCATACACAAAGCATTGTCCCTCCCCATGATGTGCCGCAGGTGTCTCGTTAATGCATCGTGTTGCTCGATTCCTGTAGAAAATCCTTCCAAAGACTAGGATAAAGTCAATTTTACCTTCTTGACTTCAAAACGCTTCTTGCCACTAGTATCCTTGCCAGCCTTGCCCTTGCCCTTGGCCTCAGAAGTTGAGGGCTGAGTATCGACATCCATAGGTTCTTCAACGTCGGCCATGATGCGCTACAGTTATTTCAGCAAAGATGTTCACTCGGAAGGAATATAGAGAGGGAGAAAATGGCAGAAGTTCTGTGTCGAGTTTGTGTCAGCAGAACGGAAAAGTGGGAAGTGGGAAGTGAAGGAAGTGAAAGAATGGAGCGAATCCCCTTTGTTTCTGAAGCGAATGGCGAAGACGGGGGGCGCACAAAGACGACGACGACGCGTTTTGTACCAGAAAACGGGACTGTATACGTACATATTTTTTTACGTACGCCGTGCACTCCACACACCATGGTGGCAATGGTGGCGCTCGCAACCCAACTTGCAGCGTACCTTGGAGTCGATGCTAGCCTGCGGCGAAAGAAGACCTTCCTGCATGTCCAGCGCCACTCAATCGAAGACACAAATGTATTTTACACTTCATTTATTATATGGGTCGTACACTACATTTCGGTATCCAATGCTTTTGTTTCTATATGCCCCTGTCCGCTGCAGCTTCGCTGCTACATACACTCCTCAGAAATCTGCCTCTCCAGAATCTCATGCCGTATGTTGAACGCTTCATTGACAATCTAAAAGCAAGGTAAACAAAGAAAAACAACAGATTAGTCAGTGCCAGTTGGGCAAGGAAACAGCAAGAAAAAAGTGCAGCAGCGAGAACAACAAGTGCAACGACCAGTCGTTTCGTTTGTGCATACCTGATCCATCTCCAGGGGAGGTAACCGCATCAACATGGTCCTGATCTCAGACTGCTCCAGCTCCTCAAGACCTTCCTTCAAATGCTTCAAGACCGCGAGACAGAAAAACGGATGGAGTTCGATCCAATCCGGAACTGCAAAATATGTGTCCCATAACCGCATCAAATTCTCCAATGAGAGTTCTTTTGACAGCACAAACTGTAGCGCCGAGGCAGCCCAATCCTTGATATCGACCTCCTCTTCCTCAAAGTAGCTGTACAGGTCCGGGATGCAGGTCCTGAACAGTGTCATAAAACTCGCCACGGACTCGTTGATGCTTCGACTGCTGAAATAGTCATCTATCGGAGGTAATTAAAATAATACGTTAGTTGGTCATTGTACCGTTTTGCTGCTGTGTTGTCGCGATATAAAAAGAAGGTCGCTTACCAAGTGTATTAATCAGCTTTTCAAAGCAGAGGAACGCATCACACTCCCGCTTGACCGAATAGATGAATGGGGCACATAGATTGACCATGGCCGGATAGTATTCGACGCGATGGTTATGATTGCAGTAGGCACTGATGACGTCCTCAAAGATCCTTGGAATGTTGCGACTGGACTCGATATTGGTCTTTCGCAAGTACCTAGAGATCTCGCCCCGGACACGCTTTGTCATCTCGTTAGGTTCCTTGTCAATCTGCTCATAGTCCAACAGCTTTTGCTTCTGGGTTGAGACTTCCTTGGACCGGTCTGCTTCCTGGATGCCAAGTAGATACAGCCAGACATCCTATTAACGATAGAGCCAAGACCAACCAACATTCCAGGCAGATATGTAGATTGAAGGAAGGAAGATAATAATACAGGACGCAAGTGAGCGATCACGTTAGCAGAGCAAAATACATTCATGCAAAGTTTTTTCCAAACGAGAGCTGTACGTGTATGTCTAAAGAGGTATGTTACGATATGGTAATATGGTATGCGGAAGAAACAAACAACACACGACAAAAAGAAAACTTGGAACACACATACGCACACGATCCCCTTTGCCTTGCTTCGCAATCTCAAATAAGCCAGATAAAATAAAATAAACATAGTTCCGCCAATCCAATCACCGCAAACAGAGCTGGGCAATTCAGCACAAACAAAAAAAGGAAAAAAAAGGGCCGCCGCAAGAGCTGCAGAACAGGAACAGATTAGAAGCAGAGGCAGAGCAGGGTTAAAGCGCAGCTGCAAAAAAAAAAAAAAATACCATCGCAACTGAGAGAAAATGTGATGTTGAAACAGGGCTTCGCAAATCCAATAGGGATCGAGGGTTTGCGCACACGGTGGACGCAATGGTTACACCTCTCTGTGCAGCCGTGCAGGTCCACAGGGTGCAAAGTGCAAACATTAGGCGTCAACACGAGATTTTTCTAACAAAGATCTTTTTTTGACCAACTTCGCAAGATGCGCTGGACGCAAGATGGATACGGAAAGCCGAGGCGACAACTCACACGACAACGCGGGATCTCGGCATGACATAAACACCTTTGCACCCTCGATCTCGCTTCTGGCCCCGCCTCGTGCCTCAATTGAGGGCAACGACTCGATGGAAGGCCTTCCCGATTCAGAAGGAGAATAAGTGCATGGCTGTTTGAGTCGAATCGAATTAATCCGCCTCGTGAGCACACATCCCCCCTTGTAAATTGACTTCTGCACCCCACAGTGCACTGCTCGTGTGGTGTCTGTTCCTCCATCTGAAGATTGTTCCCCTCAAAAAAAAAAAAAAAAAAAAAAAAACAATGCGCGGCCATGAAGTGAAATCGCGCGCGCTCAGAATGCTCAGCCGACCAAAAACACAAAAATAAAAGACCATTCATCTTTCCATAGCCATGCAAGCGTGACAAACATAGGCAGGCTAGCATGGAATATGTAGGGAGGACACAAAGAACGATAGCTCCATGCATGCGAGCTCCATCCATTAAAGGCCAGGAAAAACGAAGTAAAATGAAAAGGCACACTGGAAGCACTGTTCACCTCTATCAACGTAGGTAGAAAATTTCCCATGTGGTGAATGTAGCACGGTTGTTTCGAAGGATACACAAAAAGCACGACGCGCAACCCCCTTACCCCCAGTTGTAATTGCTTGTTCAGTGTGTGTAAAGTGTGGAGTAGATGATGGTAAAATACCAAGGATGCAAGACACGATTGAGGTCTAAAAAAACGTACCCCTCGCACTTCTCTGGAGATGCCATGGCGAGCATAGTCCCGGAGCTTGTTGATTTCAATCCAAACCTCGGCATTGAGGACGTCCTCGTACTCCTCGACGGTGATGGACATGCTATCGAGCTGCTCTTGGCGGAACTGCTGCAGCGCACGCTTGTTGTACTTTGAAGGCGAGGATGAGGTCGAGGTGCTACTGGACGAGGACTCGCTCTGGCTAGAGTGGTGACTATGATGGTGATAGATGTAAGTGGGGGTGTGCTGTCTGGGCTGCTGCTGCTGCTGGGGCAGGGAGGAGAGAAGCATGGCCAAATGAGAAAAAAATAAAAGGGTCTGGGTTTTGGAATGAGGGCAGGGCAAGAGGCAGGGGGAGGAGGAGTCTAGTTAAGAATGGAAGCAGGAGCAAAAGAAGAAGAGGAAAGAAGAGGAGATAGGGTAGAAATAAGAGAGAATAGGTGTGCGATGGAGAAAGGATCTGGTCAACTGATGTTAAAGCTGATCAGACATGGCAACGACGGTCTTGATGTGTTAATATTCATGGGCCAAGAAAAGGGAAAAGAGCAAAAAAAAAAAGAAAGAGAAAAAGAGAGAGCAAATGAGAGTACGTTGAGTCGTGTGCTGTAGGTGTGGGCCACGAAGCAAAGGAAAGGAGGAGGAGGAGGGATGAGTGCCAAGAACTGAGAGTGATGAGAGTGATGGGAATGATAAGAGTGAGGAGGAGCAGAAAAGAGAACCGGAAAAAAAGAAGTCGTTGTTGTCTTTTTGGTCGAGTCCTTGTTCCCTTTCTTCTGTCGCCCTTTGAAACGTCCCTTTTTATTTATGGCATCTCAACAGGGACTCTGGATCGCAAGGGGAATGCCACGCCCATAATGTTGGTGCCCCTTGGCACCAATGCATCATTCATGCTGCCAAATAGCCAACCCGGTTACCCTTTTCCTGGGAACTGCATCCAGGAGCACACTCTCGATTGGTGATTGGTGCGACCCCAAAGATCGCCTACCCGGCATTTCAAATACGGTCCTTGTTTCAAAAAACTCGCGTGTCACCATTCGCGCCAAACTTTATTTGTCTTACTTTATTCAATAATGCAAATCCAAATGTCCGCCGGCCCTGGACGTATGCAAATACGTCGCCTTCAGCTCCGGCCAGTTCTGTCGCGCCCATTCAATCAGCCTCGTATTCCTCACCCCTCTCAACTCCCTCAGTTCCGGCCAATGCTCTCGCATCCACTCCATCTCCGGATACCCTATCCTATGACCCTGAATCCTCGCCACACTCAGAAACCTCAGTCGCCTACATCCAGCCATATGTCCCAATCCGGTCGCCAGGGTCATATCCAGAATCGCATTATGTGTCGCCGACAAGAGCGTATTCACCCCGACATCTGAGGCAGCTTGGACCATGATCTCTGTCGATCCATTCGTAGCATTGTACCAGAAGTGGTTACAGTCCTTTAGCCGCGCACCGTAGCACCGACAGTGGCATCCGAGACGCAGGTCAACCAGCACGCTCAATTGGCCCAGCTTGCGGTAAGTATCCTCAACCCGGAGCATGAATCGCTCCTCGTCCTCAACCTCCTTTTGTGGGAAAAACGTGATATCCAGATGCGTGAGCGTTGCATAACAAGCCCAGAAGAATGATGACGATGACGATGACGATGGCGAGGAGCTCGACGAAAGGCTCAAAGATTCCAGCGCCGGCAAGATCGGTTCATCTGTGATCCACATGGTTCCAGCAGCTCCCTGACCGGAAGAGAAGTTTTTGTAACTGTGCTCATACGTCGTTTCTAGACGCTCCAGGTTCGAACATACCCGAATTAAGTCCTCCAGGTCCATGCCTTCCTGGAATCCACCGCCTCCTGTCCATCGAATGTGAGTAAGCGATCTCGCATGATACTGTATCAGCACCTGAACCAGCTCTCGTGCATCATGTACATGTCCCGAGATTGTGACAGATTTGAGAGGATGACATGCCCTTAGGATACGCAGATAAATCGGCAATTCCTCGAACGCCAAATCCTGGAACACGACGTTCTCGAGCATCGGACAATGGTTGCTCAAGGCTTCAACCACTTGATTCAGAACACTCGTTTGGACGATCGGCACGCTCTCCAAGGTCGTCAGTTTCGGACACCGAAGTCGAAAGAACGGGACGATCGTCGTCAGCTCGTTCGTCTTGATATTACATGGCAGTTTCAGAGTCCGGATATTCGTCGGCGTCGCATTCGCCCAGAAATGCTGCAACAACCCCTGTTCCCCGCCTTGGCCGTTGTCAAGCACGAAACTCCACGAATGGATCGGGTCGTAGTCGAGTTCCATCGTATAATCGATCCTCAGGGCCTCGACCGACTCGGGACAGCACCTTAACAACGTCGCGAGCTGCTGTCCCAATAATGGTACGTCGCCCTGTAACGTCATCATCCTTAATCCACTCAGCTTCGAAAACTTGGTCTGCATGTCATGGAAGGAACTGAGCGTGATTTCTGGCAAGTACTTCAAGCTGACATCCAGCTCCTGTAAACCATCTGCGGCCAGCGACAGCAACGGCAGCAATACGCTCAATGTGTAATGGGCATGCATATAGCTCTTGTGCCTCATCACGATTCGACTCAGTTTCTCAGAGAGCAGTTCTGGATGACGTTCTAGGTAATTGATTAGAGGGGTTTGTTTCATAGAGAACTGGACCGTCAGCGTTCGGATGGTCGGCGCTCGGTTTGTGAGCGTCTTGACAAATTCTGGGTCGGAGAGAAGCGCCTCGTAATCCTTGTCTCCGAGTTCAAAGTTGCGCCAGGTTAGAGGACGGAGGATTTGAGACCAGGCGTAGCAGACGAGTGCGCAGGACACGACATCCTTGGGTGGGAGGTTCAAACTGATCTGCTCCAAAACATGGGGTATATCGAATATAGTGAGGGGCATTATGAATAGAGGGTGGAACAAAAGCAACGAGCATGAGTTGAAAATATGAATTAAAGTGGGCTAGGGAATATGGAGAACTTCTTTTTAAGTGTCGCTTCAAGACGATGGGCTGTGTTAAGTATGCTGTGAAAGCATGGGTCCATAGGCCAATGCGGGCACTGGCAAATGAACCAATTCGACGATAACCTGCTACGCCTTCATTCTCCAAGATACGCCTCCAAGCGTTTATGCCTTATACGAACGATGCGTCTCTTCTTCGACGTTGTCAAAGGAAACGTTGAGATGGGCTGTGGTGGCGATGACGATTAAGGACCGAAAATGTCTGTTTGAATGCAGCCCATGACAACAAATGGGCAGCAGTGCATAAAAACAGCAGCAGGATTACGATTCGTGTCACCATCGTCCCTGGATTTTATATCCTTAGTACAGCTCCCAGAGGCTGACCCTATTCTCCTTGCCTCCAACAGCAATCCAATGTCGCCTAGACCATCGCCGTCTTTCCTCCAACGCATCCTCCAAATCGCTGTTGTCTTCCTCTTCGCTTTCACTATCGCTTCCACTATCGCTCCAAGCGTCACTACCATCCTCCTTCTTCTCGGCATGACCACCATCTCGCGTTTCCAATGGCTGTTTTCCATCGTATTCTCCACTTGATACGTCGGCATCCGTTCCAGCGGCAGCCGATTCGACACTATTGACAGCTGCAAACGCAAGGCAGTAGAGACTCTCTCTATGATGCTTGAGCACTGCTAGTGGCTTCAGTGTCTTTGCTGAATACACTCGTATCCTAAGTACAATCAAGCATATCAAATGAAAGCTTCCGTTAGCACTTGAAGAAGGGCGCGTAATAATATACTAACAAATGCAGATGAACTTATGTACGGTACCTTCCATCCCACCCAGCAAGTCCAATGATCTTATTATCGCTTCGGATCTTGATATCCGCAATACCATTCGCCTTCAAGGCGACCTGAGTGACCTCAGGCACCCCCTGCAACGAGCCGTCAAGATCGTACTTTGCAAGAACGTTATCCGATCCACACGACACCGCATACTTTAGATCAGGCGAAATATCTAGCGCCAACACTATCGAACATCCAAAGAAAGAAAGAAAAAGGCATTAGAGTATCCTTCTAGTATGGAAAACCAAACTAGATCATACTGAAAAGAGGCAACAGACCTGGCTCCCGGTGGGATTTGCATGTCCAGATAACATCCATCATTCGCTTCTTTGTCGATCCCGAGCTCGTCTTCTGTCCAGCTGCGCTTATAGATGGACTCGATTTCTGGAACAATGCCACGGACCCGTCCTCATACCCAACCAGCATATGAAGCGTTTCCAACGCGTCCGACCCAGTCGCCGTCGATTCATCGCTATCCAAACCCACTGTCGAGTGGTCCAAGGTCCTTACCCGCGTCTGAAACAACTGAATGGCCATTACAGATCCCCATTTCTTGACAGTCTCCCCTGATACCGAGGAGCTTGTGTTGCTGTTGCCGCCAATGGATGCAAATGTTCTCTCGGGCTTGACAATATCGTATACGTCGATCAGCGTCGGGGTCGTGGGTGAGGGCACTGCGATGTAGATATGTCGATGGGTCCTCCTTAACAACGATCCGTCTGCCTGCGTTGACGACGAGTCCTGATCATGCTCCTGGATCTTCCCCTGTAATGGTTGTTGCTCCGTTTTCTGCTGCAGATGTGGCGCCGACTCGATGGCCAAGACGGACATTTTACAAAAGTTAAGTGCATTGACGGGGAGACTGAATAACGGCACCATACTCTGCTTACTCGACGACGACGAGCCCTGAATCATTGAGGCCCCGAGCCTCAGCAAACTCTGCTGCAGGATAAAGCTAATATCCCATACATGAATCTCGTTATCGCGACCATGGCTCACGATGTACGTCCAGTCCCGTCCTTCACTCTGCGCCGTGTTCGCTCCATTACGCCTTCTTTTAGTCGCGTTCCGCTCTTTGTTCTTGTTCCGTACTGTAATATCAGATTTCGAGTAGAATGGAATCGCTTTGAGGGCAAGGATCGAGCCAAAGGGATGTCCATGCCACCTATGAACTGGTCGACGCTTCCAGATATCCCAGACGCAGATCCACCCGGCTTCGTCCCCTGTTACTAGAAAAGTGTTCAAGGCGAAAAATTCGACAGCATGCACTGGTGCATCGTGTCCACGAAAGATGAATGACGGTGTTGGAGGTACCGGTCCTGGCCCTCCTGTTCCTTTTGAAGAATGTGAATGCTGATCTCTTGGTCCTGATTCGGTCGCCATCGTGCCCTTCGCAAAAAAAAAAAAAAAAAAAAAAAAGGCTCGTTCTAACCAAATAACGGTGCTGTGCAGATCATTTATGCGGTCACTTTTTATTCAATGCGTCTGCCCAACAAGTACTATACAGCCATTTTCCGTGCAAGCTCCTCCACGCGATCGCGGATCGTCTTATCCACAACCAAATGAATCTGCTTACAGCCCTCGCTCGCCAACGAAAGCACCTCCTCCAGCTTATCCACATGTAACCGTGATTCCATCTGTGCCAGTGTAACCTTGCCGCTCTTTGGTAGCATTGCAATCGTCACTTCTGAGGTATCCGAAACCTCTTCCATATGATTCAGATCTATCCAGCAAAAAGAAAAGAAAAAAAGATTCGTCCTCAAATAAGCATGTCATATGCTTTTGTCCATCATACTTTTTGCGAGAATAAACGAACAGGTCTTGAAATGAAAGATAATAACAAAAAGCAGGCCATGAAAAGAAAGGTGGCAAAAATCAATTTGGATCCGTGTTCATTACTTACCAATGGCCGCTTCACGCTCGATCCATCCAGCTGTGCATGCGCAGACATAGTCCGTCATAGCGATTCCAGCATCAATCAAAGCCATCGTCGCCGCATTGACGCATGCCTGCAGCACCCCACCATCCTGTTGAATGACCTGCAAATAGATATCGATCTGTGAGCGAGGATAAAGTGTTGTCACCACCACCGGTTCGAATGTCTGCTTCACGAACGAGGCCATCTCCAGCAAGCGCCTATCAATAAACACACGTCAAAGAAAATAAACCCCCAAACGATCATCAGTACATTCCCTAGGCATTTGTGGACATCCTGAAATGCAGACATTTTCCTTGATCTGCCGTAACTGAGATATATAATCCATTATAAAAGAAAAGAAAAAACACGCACTTGTCGTTCTTGGTACGCCTCCTACGCTCGCCAGTGCTGAACGGTGCAACATTAAACTCGACATTCAGAATCGCGCGGTCGTGAGCGACGAGTGCACGATGCCTCGCCTCCCGAGGTCCATAGACTGCTGCCAGGACTTTGGTGTTTCCGTGTTCCAGATAGGCTGATCCATCCGCTTGCGAGAGCACTGCGGTCGCGCTTGTGATCTTTCGAAGTTCTGCAGGGCGACGACCATCGACTCGAAGGCCTATTTTCAGGTATTGAATATTTGTTGAGGGTTTGGGAGATATGTGTCAGTAACACAAATTCATCTTCAAGGGTACAATCTTGGGCGAAAAGCAGGCGCTGGTGATACCTTCTGGTGACAAGAGTTCAACGCGGGACTATTTTTTAAGAGGGTTTCGGTCGTTGAGTCAGCTATCCATACTTAATCCCCATGTTCCTGTTGTGATAGCCTTATAGCCTTCGTTGTACATGGTTGCTGTTGCCGTTCCTCTTACCATGGTTGTGATTCCTGAATGAGGCAAGAGAGGTTTGAAGAATTAAAAGGACCCATGGCGCTTGCACTTGTGCTAAAATATAATTTTTTGTTGTTTGAGCTCCCAGTAAGCCACTAGGGGCCTTTCGCCCCTGGAGAAGACTGTTTCTGTCGAGGCCTACTGAGCGAAGCTTCTCCACATTCGTCTCTGTACATCGCCCAACCAACACCACAGCCATGACTACTCTACTGAATGCCGACTGTCGCATCAAGTAATGCTACGTCTGCCATGTTTTGAGAGCTCAGCAACAATAACGGTAACCGGACAGAGTCCAGTTCGTCTTTCCTTACTGCGCCTAATAAAAATATTTGCCGCCCAATTTTTTCGGTCTACGAAATAGAGTGAGTTCAGTCCTGAACCGCGAAACAACCCTCTACGGCAAACAATTCCTCACAGACAATAGCGAGGAAACCTGCTGGAACTCTGAATCCGTAAGAAAAACATGTTTCTTCACCAAATAGAGCCACTTCAAAACTTCAATTGCTTCTTAATGACTTTTTTTTTTTCTTTATTTATTGCTAACGTGCGTTTATATACGTGATCCTTTACAGGGGACGCCTCAGTTTATTGTCGTCGATTTCGGCCGCAAGGTCCAAATCGAGTCCCTCCAAATCATGTTCCAGGGTGGGTTCGTCGGCAAGACCTGTCAGCTCCTCGCCTGGACTGACGACAGCGAATTCGTTGAGATTATGAAGTTCTATCCTGAGGACATCAACCCATTACAAATAAGTCGTTCATGCTATGCTATTGAACTTGTCTTCGAAAGACTTCTTATCATGGCGCGTTATTAATCTGTCCGTGCTGTCTGGAATGCTTTTTTTTTTTTTTTTTTTTTTCGCCTTATCTACAGCTTTCCGATTGCAGTAAACGACCGCAAGATCACATCTAGGGTCAAGATAGTCTTCGAGTCCAGCACAGATTTCTTTGGACGGATCACAGTCTACAAACTGGATATCCTTGGCCAGGATGCCTCATAGGGATTAGAACATACACATAGAAAAATAATAGACCCGTCCGCATTTATCTGACAAACAAAGAAGTCTTTAAAAAAATGGATGTTAAGGACCAAGCAGGGTACGGAGAAATGACGGCAGTACTGGAGTAATGCAAAGTCCTACTTTATCGCGGCGACCTGGGAGGTGCGCCTCAGTGAACAGACGCGTTGTTCTCCTCGTTCTCTTTAGACTCATATCGACTCGCCATTTCCGTGTTGCACTGGTCCTGCTGTTCACACAAGACCATGGAGACCAAAGGCATCCTGTCCTGCGCTGATAGTTCTCCAACAACTCTCAACTTTTCATGGCCCCAAGGCTCCGCAACAGGCAAAGAACGCTCTCCACGAAGATATTGACTTTGCTGCGAAGGCGATTGATCACGATACTGCAGCGAAGGCGAAGACGAGTCATAACGATATGGCAGCTGAGAACCTTTATGCTGCATCTGATTCTGCAGATCCTGAATCATCCCCTGTTGGCCTTCCATCTGGTACTGCAGTCTCTCGATCATACGGTACATCGTCTTTTGATTATCTTTGTCCCTTTGCCGTTGATCATCCATGCGAACCAGGTATTCTTTGACCACTCGGAACTCGCTCAAGATCGTTTGATAAATCTGTGCTGTTTGCTCAAATGACATGGGCGTCTGAGTTCCCTCCATGTATCCGAGATATTCCTGTCCTGCGACCATCGAGGACGACATGGCCGAAGTAGGCGAAGACAGGCTTGGACGGTAGGATGTGTCAGAAGCTGGACTCTGGGCGAGTTCAGTCCGAACGGTGGCATGCTGCATATAACTGTCATCCCTCTTTTCTGCCGAGGAAGCGCGAGCTGATGACCGACTCTTTCGCGAATGCGATCCAGACGTCGAGCGAGACAGTGTCTCCTTCGTATATGGATGTGAACCCCAGATGCGCTGAGGCCGGAACTCCTCTTCCAGCGTTCGTGCGGCACTGGTCTCCGTCGCACTTCTCTTCCTGTCCATGGATCCATAGCTCGCGTTGCATAAATGATTTCGCCGTGACGGCGTAGCGTGCCCTGATGATGGTACTGAAGACGGCTCGGAAAATGCTAGTGTCGATGACAGTGTCGACGACAGTGTCGAAGGAGATTGAGCAGTGGCCGCAAAAGAGGACGAGCTTGGAGAATTAGTGGTATCCATGGTATCCATGCTCATACCAACATCAAACTTCTGTTTGGTAGCGCGCAATGAACCTATTTTCCCCGGAATCGTCCTATCCCCGTCGTTATTCTCTTCGAGCTCGTCAGAGTCCTGGGATGAATTCCGCTTCTGTGCCCCTGCAACCGTATAATCATCGCCCTGATCCTCTGAATCCGTTACGCCTGATAAGCTGTCCTCGTCGTTCGACTGGCCTCCATCCTCATCTAAAGAAGCAGCATGGCCACCTAGATACATCAGCTGGATGACTTGCTTTACCAGCTCGTCGTTGACCTCTCTCATCTCCTCTGGGATATTGCCCTTGTACATGCGTTCCCGAATCTGGTACGGCTTGATCATGCGGTTGACCCTCCTGATACACTGCCGAGAATGGACCTTCATCCCGACTGCGTCCCGGACGTCTTCCCAAGTCTTGACGACCTGACCCACTTTCTGTGCAAACGGGTTCAATCTAATGGTTTCCAGCAGCAATCTCCTGTCGGCTTCCTCAGATCGATACCGGCGTTTCTTTTGCATTCTCAGTAGAGCCTGGGGTTGATTCATCATCACAAAGAGCTGTTCCAGCAGCTTCTTTTTGGTCTCGATCTGCTTCTCCGTCCCCACAGGCCGTTCTCGACCTGCGATGCTGGCCTGGATAATGTTGTCATAGCGACGGGCACATGTCCTTGCGCGTATGCCATGTTCTTTCGCGATACGCTCCCAGACTTGCGTCGTCCTTCGTATGGGACAGTTGAACGGATCGTGCTTAAGAACGTTTGACAATAACTCAATCTGAACATCAATAGGAAGCGGACCCTTGAGCGCTCCACGGGTCGAATGCGTTTTCAAAGTCGACGTTGTTGCAACCGTCGCCGCCGGAGATGATGTTGTTGCTGCGCCGGAGGATGAACCAATCATACCGTCTCCCCGTAGACTTGTGCTCGCGCCTTCATTGGATATAGTAGAAGAGCCTGGGCTATGCTCTGGGACACTCTCGCCTGACGCGGTGTGTCGCTTGGGGGCAAGCGAGGGTAATGAATGGGCACCGAATGTTGAAAGTGGCCGACCGATAGGATATCGTTTGGATAGGGAATCCTGTGTGGAGTCTGGATGAGACGATCGGCTGTGCTGTGCACCATCGTCGATCGTGAGCCTAGGATGTCGTCGATCCATGTCCTCGCGGTCGTTGATTTCGCTGCCAGGGCCAACGTCTCCCTGAGCCGTATACGGATTCATTTCGCTGGTAGACAAATGGCCTGTTATTGCTGTCGTTGTTGCCTCTGAAAAATATGGTATCAGTTGGGAGCATTGTGAACCGGAGGTGTTGGTGCCAGAGGAAGAAGGAGGGACGAGGGGAGCGTCTTTTGTAAAGGACTGTGCACGGGATCTCAGAGTGTGAGGATATTGCTGTTGCGTGTGTTGTGTTCCTGGCAAAGAGACACGTTGAGGATGTGTTCCTGAAGAGGAAGAGCAGCTATCGAGGCTGGTGTCTTGTGGATATGGGCTGCGATTTAAGAAGGAGGAAGGGGCGACAGAAGTTATGCCAAGCAGCGACATGGTAACCAAGGGAAGGAGATAGTGAAAGGTTGGAAAGAAGAGATGGGAAAGAGAGCAATAAAGAGATGTTTAGATGCCAAGAGATGTACTCAAATAATACTAGTAAGAAATAGCGATAATGGTATTGAGGGTCGTGGCGTTAAGTCGTTCATCGCTGTGTGGATTATGACTAAGCATTGAGTTGTCCTGTTTGTTGATTGTATGGTGTACTAAAGGAAGAGCGGAAGAAAATTGTATATCTGTTTACCTGATGGACGAAAATGAAGCAGGAACGACGCCAGATGAAAATGGCTGCGTAGAAACGGGACGAGAGGCGCGTCGTCGTCGGTGCTGATGTAGATGGGCCTCGTACTCTTGGTAATACTGCGATCGAGTAGTTCCTAGCAAGTTGGTTGCGGATACCGATACAGACGGTGATGGCGACGAGGATGGCGGCGATGATGGTGACGGCGATGCAGCAGAGGAAGGCAGGACGAGAGGCCCTGTAGCAGCAAAAGAAACATGAACTGTCTTGTCAATTTCCGAGAAAGTACTCCCCGTTGCAGAAGGGCCCATGCCGTGGTCCCTATCTGCATCTGAGACACCATTTCCGGCATCCATGGCACGTTCATGAGTATTTCCTGTGGATAAATCAGCTAGGGACTCACTTGTAAGCTGCTCATCATCCTCGATCTGATGATGAACTATGTCTGTGGACTCTGCCGGTTCCTGCTCTGATGGAGATAAGGTCTCAGCTGGCAAAGATCGATTGCCGTATATTAAAGCCTTGTTTGTTGACTGCCGTTCGCCATCTGTCATGGTTGTAGCGCCTGAAGTTGATTGTGCCACAATGTTAGACACAGCAGTTGGTATCGCCTCTATCTGAACTCTTTCCTCGGTCGCGTGCTCTGTGTTCATTTCGTGTGAGTGCTGTGTATGCGGATGTGCAGCTGTGCACTGTGTAGTTTTTAATGCGGTGCGAGCTCGCCCTACTTGTCGGATTCAAAAAGCTGTTTGGAGCTACCAGAGGGACAAAAAGCGAAAAGGGCGTATGGAGGGATGGTAGCCTTCAAAGGCAAGGAACAGAGGACAGCAGGCTATGTATCACCCTGTGTATCGGGCCGAAAACCTTGGCGGAAGAACAACCTACAAACGCTCTAATGTCACCTGATGGATCTGCGCCGAACCGGCTGCTAAGACTGTTATACATTAGAGGCGACGATGAGTATTTTTTGATCTACAGGTATGTTCCCATGTCCTTTTGATTCTCACTCTAATGATGCTAAACTGTATAAGACACCAGGAGATCAGAATGTCTCCTTTTCAGCATGTGATCGTTTTGCTACGCTGGAAGATGCACTGAGGATAAACTTCTTGACAACAAGGTAGGGTGGTGTGAGATTATGTGGGGTCAGGAGCAGATAGAGAGGAGGTGAGAAGGCGAGGAGGAGGAGAGAGAGCGCTAGTGCACTGCGACTTTGGCGTGCAGGTGCTGAGTGGTGACCGTAGCGGACCACACCAAGGCACAGAAAAAGAAATTACACAAAGTAGGAAGCCGTTCATGCACTGCTCTTGAGATCTGCACACGTATGCATCTCTCGCCCTTCGGAGTCCCGTATCAATAGTAGAGCGTCCAATAGCGCTAAAAGAAAGAGAAAATCAGAAGGAAAAAAAAACACCAGGAGCAACAAAGACTCGCAAGCCCAGTAGAGTCAAGGTTGGGAAACATAGCCGGTCGAGGGATTTAGGGGTGAAGATGCTGGAAAAGAAGGGCACAATCGCGCTGTGCTGCATGCTGCAAGGGATTCTGTTGCTGCAGAGGAAAGTGGGGGAAGGGGGGTAGTGAGATCAGAAGCATAGGGTCGGTTGAAAAGCGTGATTATGCCCAAATCGCGTCGCGGCGCAGGGCCGCTGGAGATCATCGAAGAGATGTGTTTGGAAGCTGTAAAGCAATGGTCCATATAAGGTGGGTGGTATTGCATATTCTGCTATTGTTTACCTATGTGACAAAGCGAGGTTGGTCAGAGGAAACTGGAAAGCAGGGAAGGGAAAGGCGGAAAAAAATTCGAAAACGATAATGAGGGATATAGGGATGAAGATGCCGACGAAAGTCGTTTATGTGGGTCAAACAGCGCCGGTGCGGGTCGACCAGAAGTCGTTTAAAGCAAAAAAAGCTCGATCCATCTTTTCGCGTCTCCCTATTTATACCTTCTGCGTCTTGCGGATAAAACTCTAAATTAAGGTGTTCAGTTCTCACGACGTTCATTGCCGTTGTCCTATGCTGCTGAAACTTGCGTATACATTTTCGGCCTTGAACTGTTGCCGATATCCCCACTGTATACTGCTATGACCTTACCTCATGTCTATTCAAACTAACCCTATGTCAGTACGGTCCATCGCCTCCTACGAAGCACCCTCAGGAGGCTCGTCAATGTCCTTATGTTCGAGATAGTTTTTCGGTTCCTGGCTTTATTTTTGATGGCAGTACAAACTCAAATCAAAAGTGACCTCAGCACTCGGAAACTCTTGGCTTCATGCTCTGAATAGTACACGTATACGCATGCAGATTTAGTACTTGGCAACAGGCCACAGGCGCGGATCCTCACACACGCGAACTATGAATTGTATCCACAAGGATATCCTCCTCGCTCTTGCCCAGCCTAAGTGCAAAGAAGGGTATGTTGATACGTCATAAAAATAATGATCTGATATTGCCAGACACCTACTCGTTTTTTATCGGATATAACTGAAAGTAGTGCGCCATAATCAAGAACTCATATAGCAACGTACACCCAACAATTGCGGCGCGTCGGAGCAAGAACCATTCACAAGAGGTTGGTGGATGTGTTTATGGGCCGCGTTCCATCCTTCGACTGCTGACCAAGAATCGGTCAGACATATTTCGGGTGTGCTAGCAGGTGTTGGAGGTCGTCAGAAGCGCCTCTTCTGATCGTCAGAATCTACAAGAAACTCGTTTTGAGCCACGTTAATGAGTAGGTGACACAAACAACCCCGACCATAACAGATGCATGAACCCCGAAACAGCAAAAGCCCTCCACGGTACGAAAAAAAAAGTTCGTGATCCTTGAACCATTCCCATCAGCCCATTCGTGTTACCAATATCGGGAACCGCTTGGCAACTTAACCTCTCATGTGCTCTCTAATAAAATGTATGCGAAGATAGAGAAACAGCCCACGACCTAGCCAAGGCTCCGCGCGCAACCGTGACACAGCAGATCTGCTTCACTACTCCGTCGGACTATCTTTGGACGTCGGTCGAAAAAAAGTATCTGCACTGCTATTACTTGCTAGCAATTTTCCATTACCTTTTGGACCTCCGGAGATGGATTTTGCCGGTATGGCCTACCGGACGTTTTCCTGTTTTTTTTTTTTTTTTTTTTTTTTTTTTCATTACATTACGACTCCTCATTCTCACGCTGCAGTTTTGTTTGGCCACCTTGGCAAAAAATAAAAATAAAAATAAGAATGCACATGCTGACATACAGCCCTGCTTTCATCTCTCGGGCAACATATACAGTTCTTTCGCCCCATGGCCGAAAAGTAAAATCGACAAAAGGGTCAAAAATCCTCAAAGGACTTATAACAAACAGCCTTGACGATTGCCATCCATGTGCGGTAAACAGAAACGATGATCGGGACTGTCTTTAGATATTATTAACGTGTTTGCCGTCTACATTGTCTTGACCTTGGGTTTAGATAAATGAGACTATGCATGTCCTCCAAACAAGACGTTCGTGGACAAAAAAAAAAGCTGTTTTGGCATCGGCGACTTGCATGCGAGTGGTATATAAGTTCAAATCTTATTTCAGCATATGTAATGAGTAATTCCCCGTCCGCTCTCGCCTTCTCCAGTTTCTTCTTTTTTTTTTTTGCTCCGTTCTCTCCCTCCCAGCTTACAAAATCAGGCACTTGCCCTTCTTGCCCTTCCTCTCGCGATCCTTAGCACTCTCCTTACGCTGCTGGATCTTTCGCATCAATACCGTATACACTTCATCGACATTATGTCTTGTCTTGGCCGATGTTTCGTAGTATGGGCAATTCCACTCTACAGCCCGTGCTGCTGCCTCGTCGTAGTTTACTTTGCGCAGCTGGGTCAGGTCTGCTTTGTTGCCCACAAGGATGAAGGGAATCTAAACATGAATAAAGTTGATGCAGCGATATGGTTAAACATCCAGGTTGTTCTTAGGATATAGCGGCATGTCAAGCTTCCATATCTCTCTCTCCTTCTCCAGGAAAAAGAAGAGATCCGTTCATTCTGCCACTTTTCTGTACTCAGGTAGTTGGGCAATTGATTATTCCAGAATGCCTGCGCTTTACCTTGTCGTCGTCCAAAACGCGTGAAATCTGGTCCTTGAACTCCTGAGTGTGCATGAAAGACTCGTACTCGCAAAGCGAAAACACACAGATAAAGCCCTCCCCAGACCGGTAGTAGTTGTCACGGATCTGCAGAGGAATCGTTGGGAAAATAAAAAGAAGGTTTTCATGTTAGCCCAGGGATTTCGCTATAACAAACAACGACATGGGAGTACAAAGAATGCCCTGTACCAGCGAAATGTCACAAGTCAGACGGAACGGCAACTTACAGCAGCGTATTCCTCCTGACCAGCAGTGTCAAGAATGTCAATTTGGCAGTCTTGCTGGTCTAGGGTGACCTTTTTGCGGTACGAGTCGGCCTTGGTCGGGTCGTACTCCTCCACAAAGTCGCCGTACATGTACTGGAGTGTCAGGGCCGACTTTCCGACACCTCCAGAGCCAACCATAATGACCTTGTGCAAGGGCAAATCCTGCTTTGCTTTCTTTCCCATTTTCTTATATGAGCCTAGTGTACGACGGGGTGTTGGATTGGGGTGAAGTGGTTGTTGTTGCTATTGTTTTCGTTGCTGCGGTTGTTTTTGCGGATGCTGAGAATGCAAAAGTAGACGGCCTCGAGGGGTGTTCGGCTGCGTTCTTTCTGGGCTGTCTAGACGAGTCCTGATGAGAAAGGAAGAAGAGCAGAAAGAATGGGAGCAGCGCGTTTTAATTAGAATGAAAGATGATTCGAGCGGGTTTCGGGTCTCTTTGACACCAGACTGGGTGAGCACTTTTGCAGGCTGCTAAGCTGCCTGTGCCTATGTAGAACGGAGGAGGCTGTACCTTTGAAACAGGCGGCTGCTGCAGTGCGATGGGTAGTGTAACTGAGAGGGAATGATGATGTTGAGATGATGAGTCTGCTTCACCTGAGGGTATAGCGAGAGAGTGGCCCTGACTTTCAGCGTTAAGGGTCACTTGCCTACCCTGTGAGCGCCCGAACTCAATTGCAGGTCGGGCTGAAACCTTGCTCGCCGTAGCCGTCTCTCCTTGGGAAAGGGGGGGAGGGGACTCCCGGCGACCGGGTCACGATTTGTATTTTTTGCAAATAAATGGTTGGCTGCATTTCGCATCCGTAACAGCAGAAGATATCAGTGGCACATTGTCTAAACAAAACAATATCACTGCTTGGTCCAGGCAACGCCATGCCCAGATATGCTTAAGATCCAAAGCCCTTTCTGGCTGGTTATCCTACCCATGACGCGCATGAATGGTTGTGGTAGACTATATGTGATGTCCATCTACCGAGGTGCTCTGAGGTCTCATTTCTAGCGGCTATGACACCATAGCAATTCTTTGGAACCGTCTGTTCGCCAAACCAAACCAAGGTGTTGTATAAAGCAATTTGCAGGAGCATTGCTAGGCGAGCTGTTGGCGCCATAATTCAACATAGCATTAGCATTGGCTTCAACATATCTTCGTCCAACAGAGAACTCTTATCAAAAGTATTATGTTTTGGAACGATGCATGTAATTACATCAACCGTTTTAGCTCCTGAGCGCAAAATAATACATGCAATACATGCACTTGCCCCTCAGAAATATGGATGAAGATCAAGTCGCGTTTTTGGGATTCGCCGGCGATCTGCACGACCTTAAAGAGAGATTCCTCTGCGTTCCTGACCGAAACCCCCCCCCCCCCCCCCCCCCTGTTCTTTGTGCACTGGTAACATGGGTTTCAAGCTGCTTGCAAAACATGCTTGCAGGCAATAATGCGGCGCACTTCCCCTTTACCAAGCCCTATCTCGTTCTTCTCTGCGTCTTCTGGGCGATCTATAAAGTCATGTCGCGAAAGCGACTATAAGAATTAAATGACAGCCCCCTTGTCAGCATGGCACTCATGATCCGAGACTACCTCGTCTTCATTGGTTTTGAGCAATTGCGAACCTCGGTAGTGCATCAGGGTCTCGGCGACCTCGCTCCACGAATAGTGCTCCAGAGGGCTTTTCTCACCATTTCAATTGTTTATTTGACCAGTATGCCATTGTTAGGAGCCTTTCGTCGAATACTGTCGCACAGAGAATAAATCCTATTTTCTCCGCACGCGCTTCGGGGTTCTGTAGGTTCAGGACCTTCAGTGGTAGAATTGAGTCCCAACTAAGGGGGCAGCGAGTCGTCCGTAGTTCCAACTCCTCCGCGGACAAGGAAACTTCGCCGTGCCAGACGCGAAAAATCAATCACCGGAATTGCAGCTCTCCAATTCATCAGAATCAGCGCAATTTTATAAAAATTCTGCTTGTCTCGATGAACTTCATAGTTGACGTATTCGCGGCGCACAAGAAGACGTTGGCATGGCGAGAAGACAGCTTGGAGATGCCTGAGGGTCGCTATCGGTGCTTGAGGAGGAGTCGAAACTATGCTGGTGATATATTCAGTGCGGTCTATCAGCTTGCCTTGTCCATCGAATCACTTCAACGCCAGGTATTGTAATCTGGAAGGATGCCACGGACTTGTTGCGGGATCAGAGACTTGAATCGACTAGTATTACTCTGAGTACGGAGGTCGACGAGAAAGACGAGGTAGACATGCGCGAGAAAAAGTCCGAAAAGCCCTTGACATTCACTGACTGTAGACGCCCGTTGAAGCGACAGTCTCATGCCGGATGGCCCGTATGAGCCATTGACCCATAGGTGGAGAACACTCGTCTTTGTGACAGCGTCATCCAGATTGCGTAGGTCTTCCAGCATCATATCCCAGCCCAGTAAGATCTTCAGCTCCTGTATGCCTCAGGGTTGAAACATCGCTTCATAGACCTGCTTTACCAGGGTGCTTGATCCCAACGAAATCTCGATCTTGCCAGTCTCCTCAGAGAATGATCCCTTGTTCGCCTCAACAGCATTCCATAACCTCTGCATCACGGACTCGCGGTAATTTTCGCGGTAGTGGTCCACGTACACCCATTTGACATATCCTTCCTGAGTCACTATCTGGCAGAAACTGCCTAAGGTGCGACCCTTGTCGGCGGCCCTCAGGTATGATTTCAGTCGCCTCAGATCCGATCCCCCCAGTGCCTCGAGCTTATCCATGGTCGATAGACGAATGAAGGTTTCGTTGGTGAAGTCAAGATACTTGTGGACTTCCTCGATCCCCTCCACCAGCTGGAACTGGGCCAGGGGCGCAACTACCATTCCGGCGGGCGCAGTGCCGTACTTGATCATGTACATCAACATCAGGACGTACAACCCATACTCCTTAAAGAACTCTGTGGGTTTCACAGTTGCATACCCCTCGCGCTTTGCCAGATGAACCTCGTGTCGGACCTTGGAGCTCTCGATCATGGTGTGAGTACCGCGCTCGCACCGCACAGGAAAAAACGGCTGAAACTGCTTTTTCGAATAGCTGTCCCTATTTTGTCTCTCAAGTGTGGAGGTGTTGCTGGTAAGGCAACGAAGAGTCGCGGGATCGGGTATTCATGAAGTTCGTAGGTCTGGGTAAGGAGTGCCGCTCGATGGTTGACATGAAGAGTTTGTTCAGGACACAAGTGCGGTTTCCGACAACCTTAAAAAATAAATAAATGAAAGGAGCGTAGATGAAGTCGATCTACACGACGACTTCGCCCAAAGGGAAGCACCACCAAGGAATTTTGATGGAATACATGTTGCATAACTAAACTTTCAAATTATGGCTGAGAGGAGTCAAATAGCCATTCACGAAAGAGCAAAGGTCTCTTCGCCGGAAGTAGTTGATACTCCAAATTTACAACCTGAGCAGGTAAGAGGTCCACAAGGACATGGCCAGAGCGCGGAACAAAGCTCCTTCTTCGTTTTTAGCACCCCTATTGCTGTAATCTGTACGCCGCGCCCCCCCCCCTCTTTGGCCTGGACTTCCTCTCCCAAAGATCATAAAAAGTCAAATCGCGAAAGATGTTATTATTTAAAGGGTACCTTTATTTTCTATTAAACGATAGTTACAACTCTACTTTTAAAAGATTATTAGGGGATGTCATTATTGTACATGGAAATGTTTGTGTGGGGAGAGGAGGGGGATATGTTGTTGTCATAAACAGGCTATAGAAGCATTGGATTTCGGTCGTAGAATATCATTATCATTAATCGTCCTTTTTTTTTTTTTTTTTTTTCTGTTTCTTTTTCTTTTTTTTTCGTTTTCGTTTTCGTTTTTTTTTTTTTTTTGTTGTCTTTTTTTCTTTGTCTGTGAAGCACACTTGTTCAAGTTCAGCATCATCAAGTAAACTTGGGATTGGAAGTGGTATATTTTGTTTTTCTTTTTCCAAACAGAAATAAGCAGAAATGGTCATGACAAAGGTAAAAGTTACAACGTAAGCGAAAATGAACGGGAGGGGTGAGGAAATGATACGGCTGGCGCAACGGAATCGTACGAATTAACCTGAGGCTAGAGCAGGATGGAGGAAAAAAGGGCGGGAAAGGGGAAAAAGAAAGATAGTCGCAAGATGAAGTGATATAGACAATGATGCAAAAGAACGAAAAGAACGCCGACGAGGGAGGAAAAAAGAAAAAGAAAGGGTAACAGAACGAGACATGGCGTGCTACTGGAGGTGCAAGGACGAAGCAAACGAGCAAAAGAGCATAAGATAGAGGAGGACGAAAATGTGTATGTGTATGTGTATGAACAACAAAAAAAAGAAAAAAGGAAAGGGAATAATAAATATATCTTAGCTGACATGCAAGTTCATTACTCCTTCTGCGTAGCAACTCTCGAACGCCAAAGAAATGTCGTCGTCGTCCTTCATGATGATATAGTCATTGTCCTCATCCTTGTATCGGAGACGCAAGGGCTGCGAATCTGACCGGCGGCATCCACAGAGACGGATCTTCTTCTCCACCCTTTCCACCAACTCGTTGTATCCAATCTGAATGGGCACAACGATCAAGTACGCATCCTCCTGGAAGTTGACCTTGATCTTCAACTGTGGCACACCTGCGCTGAGGTTGCTGTTCGAGGGCTGTTGGCGCAACGTTCGGTTGGGGTCTGGACGAGGAGAGCTGTGTCGGGATGGGATGGTCGGGACAGCGGGGATGTTGAACGAGCTGCCCGGATAAGGAGTCGTTGGGGAGTTTGGTCCGCTCGAGTTGGAAGGGCGTCTGTGGTGCGAGAGAGGTGTGGGCATGTCTGGAGCATTGTGCCATGATGGGTTGGCGGCCGCATGGATGTTGGGGCTGCTCTGTGCACGTACGCGAAGTTGGCCAGGGATTGGAGGCACTGGTGGAGGGGCCGCGGGCGTGGCATTGTATGAGTAGCCGGTCGAGGCATTTCTGGCGAGCGGCTGTCCTTGGGTATAGTCGTCCGAGCCATCATGAGACATGAACCTGGACATGGTCTCGGTCATGGGCGAATGGCCTTCGCCATTACTGCGTCTCTGCCAAGAACTGCTGCTGCTGGTCGAGCCACGAGAATTGGAGACTGTCGGCGAAGCAGGATAGGATGAGGGAGGTGAGTATGGGTACTCTCCAGGAGACATGACGCCCATAGCTGTGCCTGAGCTGCTAGTTGTGCGGGGCAAAGGGGGCAAGGACATGCCTGGGGATGGTCGACCGTTCGAAGAGACGTGAGCGTTGTATCCAGCGGTGCGTGCATTCCAGGATGCAACAGGCGGCACGGTACCGTCCTCGGTCTTGGCCCTAGGACGCGATCCGAGCATGGCTGGTTGAGAGGCGAGACCGAATGGGAGCGAATTGCTGCGGTATCCACGAGGCTCGTCGTAACCATCCTCCTCGTCACCATCCACGTCGTCATCCAGATAATCATCGTCATCACGGTAGAATGATGATTGTTCGGGTGTCATGGGTGGAACTCCAATGAAGTTGGTAGTCGAGACGATGGCAGCCTTCTGGGCATTTGCTTCAATCACCAACTTATCCAGCACGCTGTGCCACTTCTTGAGCTGTTCCTCGTTGCGACAACGCAGTTCAAACTCTTCTGCGGCCACATTCCAAACAACATGGAGGACATATGATCCAGAGACATTAACAGGCAAGATCGACTTGATGTTGTTGATGTAGATGCGACCGTTGAGATGCAGCGTGGGCTTTTGCTTTGCACCCTTCGCCAGGGGCTTGGTCTGCTTCTTTTTGCTGACGATTTCTTGACAGCAGACCAAGATCTTTTCAAACAAATAAACCTCTAACTCCTTGTCCGAGGTGCTGCGGGGGTTCAGGAGTTTGTCGTGCAAGAGCAACGTGCCAAAGTCTGAAACGAGCTCACCATCCTTCCAGGCAATCTTGTGCTGCAGCGCCTGCGCAATCAAGTGGTTATCCTGCTTGCGGTTTGTCTCATTGATGCGGTCGGCGACACGTTTGATAGAGGCCTGACCTTGGACCAGGTCCCGATAGTGGGGGAATTCTAGGTCCGTCAGCTTGATGAGTTCATGCATAAAGAGTGGGTACTTGCAGATACGCTGAATAGGTTTGATCAACTGAGAGGTGATTCCGTGAATGGGCTCCATCAAATGGGCCATTTTCTACAAGGCATAAAGATGCATGGCAATAAATAGCAAGAAATCATTTAGAACATGATGCTCATGGTCGTCTTTTAAATAGCAAGAACAGCAACACACTCACCTGGAGTTTGGGTGCCTCGCTGAGAATCAGCTTGCTGGCCTCAGCAAAGTTGGCACAGAAGGGCTCGTAAACGGCAAAGGCCTCTTCGTGCTGCAGAAAAACTTGGCCAAAATTCTGATCCTGAGGTGAGAATGCGGCGTTGGTCTCAATCGCAATCAGGAATCGTCGCTGGAAGTCGACAAGGGCGTTGAGGTTGGCGAAGATGAGATGGATGGTTTCGGGCGAGATAACCGTGCCATCAGCCTGGAGCGCACGCATGTAAGCCTGCAAGTTCTCCAGATCTTGGACGTAACTCCGCTCTGTCTCCAAGATCTCATTTACAACCTTGGCACGGTTGTCGGTTGGTTTCGCCTGGTCAGAGTTGCGCTTGGCCGTGCGTCTAGCCCGAAGCAATCCATGGTCCTCCATGCGGTCCAAGACCATGCTCACCGTTTTGATCACCTATTAACCACACATATCAAACAGCACAGGGATGTCAATGAATGGGACCCTAATGGCTCAATGTTCAGGTGCGGAAAATGACATGGCAAACATGGGGAGTAGGCCGCGCATGGCAGGATGTGTGCAGAGTGAGAGAAGTATTTATTACCTTGACAAATCCATTGGTATCATCCTGATAAAGCTCCGAGATGGTGAAGAGGTCATCCTCTTTGAACTGGAGCTCCTGTCGGCAGGCAACCAGGAAGCGGAAGACCGAGGCCTTGCAGGCATTGATGTTGCTGAGGTTTGTGTCGGCGCTGTTGATTTTGAGCGGCTCCTTTGGACGGAGACCATTGAAGATGCAGGCGAGAGGGGAACCGAGGCGAAAGAGCACCCAGAGCTGGTTAACGGGGTCGTTGGGACTGGATCCAGAGGGGGTGCCGGCCTGGGTGTTCAGCAGCAGGTCGGGGTTGAGATAGTCCTCAAAGTCGGGCACACCCGAGAGTCGCTCAATGAGATTGAGACAAGACTGATAAAGCGAGACGACCGAGTTGCCCCTCAGGAGTGGGGGCGGTGGTTGCTCGACAACGGTCGGGGCGAGCGGCATGGCAACGAGCTATTGGAACGTGTTCTGTGTATCTGTCTGTCTATCTGATTGTCAGAGGAGTTGAATGAAGATGGTCAGAGGGAGGGAGGGAGGGAGGAATATGTATCTTTCGAGGGGTTGAGAGAGGACGACCACCAAGTCCCGAGGGGAAGAAGGGAGGAGAGAGTGAGAGGGATGAGGATAGAGAGTGGATGGAGTTTCCCAATTGTAGAGCGAGACAAGGAGAGATGAGAGAAAAAAGAAGAAAAAAAAAGAGAGATGGGGTTCTTCCCAAAAGAGTGATGATGGGATGATGGTGTGAGATGGTGTGAGAGAGGGAGAGACACTTTTTTTTTTTTTTTGGCTCGCTTGCTCTCGCGGGTTGCACAAAGGGGGCTGGCCCCAATTCAGCTCAAAAGGAAAAAAGGACCAGTGGGAAGAGTGAATAAGAAAAAACGGCCCACCGACCAATCACAGCGCGGGAAGGGAGAAAAATAACTGAGCGAGAGAGAGAGAGGGAAGAGGGGGGAAGAGAGAAGCTAAGCGGCAAAGAGACCAAAGAGACAGCCAATGGCCAATAGGGCATATCCTTCTTTGCTTTGCTGCCGGAGAAAGGCCAAAACTGAACCAGGACAAGCCAAACTAGGCGCACCGTAGCGTATATCATGGCAAATATACCTGTGTCCTCCATATCCTCTATATCGCCTGTTTGGCCATGAGACCAGATGAACGATCGAAGGGGGATTATCTTATTATCTCGCCACATGCAAACACTCCGAGTGTATGGAGCAGCTCTCTCTCTCCCTCTCTCTCCTTCTCCTTCTCTTATAAACAGACACAGACAGGAGATGTGGGGGAGAAGGTAGATTTGCACAGCTTAGCTGACAAACCAAATGCCCCCCCTCCCCACACACACACAAACACGCCATGCAAACGAGACAAACAAAAAAACCAAAACCAAAAAGGAGAAGAGAGACAGGGACAGACACTGTGCTGTATGGTTTTATGGCTGTATGGCAAGGGCGAAGAACCAAGACAGCTGCCAAAGCAGCAGGGTACAGCAGTACACAAGCACAGACAGTGCGGAGAGACAGACTATCCTCTATCTGTTACAGTAAACACATTATAGGGGGAAAGTGGCAGGGATATGTGCGATTGTGTACAATGGTGTTCTTGTGTGGGTGTACGAGACGAGGGTGTGGTCAAGGGGGGAGGGCAACAAGGGAGGGAGGGGGGTAGTTGAGAATCTACAGGAGGGAAATGAAAACAATTCACGTACCAGATATAATGATAATGTGCTGCTGCTTTTGCGGATGAAGATGGGCAACGAGGGAAGCTGGCGAAGGAGGGGCTGCGAAGGGGTGATGGGAAGGTGTGACAAAGAGGGATGGGATGGAGGGGTGCGATGAGACGGTGTGGGGTGGAGAAGGAGGCGAGGGAGCTGGATGGTGAAGCAAGGGCGAGGATGATGAGGATGAGGATGGTGCGGCACGAGGGGAGAAAGAGAGAAGAGAGGGAATGAGAAACCGAGTGGAGGGTTTATGGTTGGTGTGCCCCTGATTGGTCATGCAGACCGCGCGCGGTTTTCTCGGGAAGGATGTGTAAGCTGTGTGTGGCCCAGGATGAGGAGGGAGGTGACAATGGGGACTATTGGCGCGTGTGCTGCTGCTGTTTGTCGCAGTGGTTGTTGTGAAGGTTGTGGAGTGCCGTATATACCTTGTGGGCTTTCCGTAGCGCCTTTTATATGCCTGTATGTCTGAACCAGACTAAACACTTCCCGGCTTTTCTTTTTCTTCGCTGGTTTTTTTTTTCCTTTTTCCTTTTTTCGGAGGCTAAGGGAGGATGGAGGGGATGAGAGGGATGGAAAAAGGAAAGAAGAGAGGAAGGAAGGAACGATGATGAGCAATCAGGCACCGTTGCTGATGGTGTGGGTGTAAACCCCTCTTCTGTTCATCCGCTCTTATCAGCGTGCGTCTGAACATTCATATTCGTGTACTGTGTGTACTTATTTCTCTATTCTAAATTCTATTTATCGCCCCAAGCTGGCCTGGGTCCCTTCGGAGATGGTTCGCCCAATCATATGTCGCTCACAGCTGCAGACCGCCATCAGATATGAACAGAGAACATTTAGGCTTTTTACCGCGTCTTCATTCCAGGGCCCATCACCCATGGCCCACAACCCATGGCACAATGCCATACAATCACATAGTCTACGCAGCAATTGCAAGGATGGAGCAGACATCCCCACCCCCTCATCCCTTGTCTTCCTTGTTCCTCCCTTTTCCCTTTTATTCGCTCCTTTCATCGATGCTAGGACGAGAAAGCGCCGGCCCAGGCCACATAAAGGGGACATGGGGAGACATGAATGGACATGAATTGGTATGAAGCGCAACTATTTTCCCTCTTTTTTCATTTCCTCGTTCCCATATATCCACCCGCTCGCATATCCTTCTCAGGAACTCCCTCCGCCATGTATGCGCCAAAGAAACCGCTCTACCATCTACTGCACCTACTCGTATTTCTATCTCTTTTCGCTGGGCGCTCATCTCAACACCTCCCAGGCCATGGACCAGGGCTTGTTGTCGCACAGAAAAAATTATCGTTTTTCAGGCGCACCGTGCCCGATCCCAAGGACGCTACTGCAGAATTCCTGGAGCAACAACAAGTCGCCGCCCTCAAGGGTCTGTCCTCGAATAGACCTTCAGCAGAAGGAGTCGAGAATAAAGACAAGAAGCAAAAAGATCTTTCCAAGGGTAAAAGCGTCGAAGACCTCTTGAGTGTCGTGGCAGCGAGCTCCCCGCCATCCCCCCCAGGCTCAAACAAATCAGGGTCTACGATTGCGAACAAAAAACCGACTGGGCACGAAGATGACATCGTCCACGAGCATGACCATGCGGATAACGATGCCTACGATGACATTGTCTGGTACGATGGGCCCCACCGAGACGATGAGGACGAGCACGGGCATGAGGGCGGTCACTACGACGACGATCACCACGAAGATCACCACGACGACTATCACGAAGAAGACCGCCGCGACGAGAGTGATGATAAGGTTCAGCAAGTCCAGTTCTTGAAACAAGATCCCGGGGTTCTCTCTAACCTACCCATGCTCAATGGAATGAAAAGATCGGCCGAATCGGGATCTCGCCCAGAGAAACAGGGCCCAGGGACTGTCGGTCTTGATGCACAATTGATTTTCAAGGGCCCCCACCAACACGACCATTCAGACCACGACGACAACGCACCTCCGGGTGTATTTCAGCATTCGGGTGCCGACATCTTCACAGGAACGATCTCTGCCAAGGAATTCTGTTTACGACTGAAACATGAATGTGAATCAACCTGCCGCGAGTTCCGCTCGGGGGTTGAGCACCTATCAATAACGTGTGAGACTGGTGGCGTTGCAGAATTGCTGTTCTGGGGCAAGTGTTGTCAGATTGGCCAGGAACACCGCACGCGCAAACTCGCGACGAAGATGCAGGCGAACCTGGCGAAGCAGAATCTGCAGTGGCAGCAAAAGAGACATCAAGCACAGCGCTTGCTTGAGCGACAGAGGCTCTAGCGAAAAAAAAAAAAAAAAAAAAAAAAATTAAAATATAAAAATAAACCAGATACTCTTGTTTGTGTTTTCTGTCTGTTTGTGATCTTTTTTTTCCCCCTCTATGCCCGGGTATGCATGACGCACAAGGCAC
The DNA here is from genome assembly GCF_025024155.1 of Gamsiella multidivaricata. NCBI lineage: Eukaryota > Fungi > Mortierellomycota > Mortierellomycetes > Mortierellales > Mortierellaceae > Gamsiella > Gamsiella multidivaricata. The sequence goes on from NW_026251788.1 coordinate 58,597, forward strand.
AGTGCGTTGCCTGCGCAAAGAGGAATTGGAGGGAATGACAATGGCACTTTCGATGCGACCAAAGAAGAAGGGAGAGGAAAGCAAGAGGATGGTTGCTCTTGAAGGAATATTATTTTACTATCATATACATATCAAATATAAGGGACATAGGAAGGACCCTCTATGCACAGAAACGAAGCCAGGGCTGTGGTTACCAAGGCGAAATTAGGGGGGATTAAGTAGAGAAAAAAAAAAAAAAAAAGGATGGGGAGACATGGAGCACCATGGGCGACTGTATAAAAAGAGACTACTGATCATTATCGTCGACCTTCGGCAGAAAAGAGCTCTGCAGCGCGGGCTCGTCTGTGAGCACTTTCGGGGCTGTCTTGGGCTCCTCGGCTAAACTGATGTTCGTCCGCCTGTTGGCCATAGTCTCCGTAGGTGTTCGCATTATCCATGCTGGCGCGCGCCAGATTCAGGCGCGATACCGATCCACGGTCAGACCCACTGCGCCGAGGCTCACGCTCAAAACTTGGTCGATTGAACTCATCGCGATACGACTGCATGTTGGCCCGGGGTGGTGTCATTGAGCGGCGACCAGCAAATTCTTCCCGGTCGTTCCTTGAATGTGGTGGCTCCAGATTCTCGCCGTCTTCAAACTCCATCTTGTCGTTGTACATAGTGGGGTCTGTAGAGACTAAACCCGAGACGGGCTCTGTGTCCCTGTCCCAGCCCTTAGGTTTGCTTCGAAGGCTCTGTGGGAACTGGTCCGATGGACGGGGAGCTGCAATAGCATAGCCTGCCGCTGCCCCTGTAGCCGCAGCCGCAGCTGTCGTGGGAATCTGAGTCGCAGGTGGATGGGGTGGGGGAGGCACATAGGCACCGTTGTTGTCCAGATTCTGCATCATCATGGCATCATTGTGGCCGTCCATGCCATAGTAGTCGTCGTTCTGGTAGTCGTTTGGATGGTACTGCTGCTGTCCAGGGAAGTCGCCATAATGCTGACTCTGGTACTGTTGTGCGGATGGATCCTCGTAAGCAGCATGCTGATTAACGTAGTATTCGTCATGATGGTCGTAACTGGCAGGGTAGTCCGTGTTGTTATACGGGGATACGGATGTAGCAGCAGCAGCAGCAGCGCCCGTCGCAGCACCGGCACTCGTACCTCCAAAGTCCTGGTCCTTCTTCTGCTGCTTTCTCCTGCGACACAGGATAAAGATACTAGCGCCAACCAGGGCTAAGAGAGCCAGGGCACCAATGACAATGCCGGCAATGGCCCCTTTACTTAACCCACCGCTTCCTCCATTGGTACCATTTCCGCCATTCGTCGGAATGATAGCGGGCGAGATTGTGTAGTTGAAACCGAAGCCCTGGCACTCCCCAACCCAGTCCTGCTCGTTCTGGATCTCCGGGCTGTTGATGCCCTGTGAATTGATGCAGGCAAGGCAGGACGAAAAGTTGCCGTAGAATTGCGAGTTGCACTCACACCCGCCAAGGGACTGTGTAGGAGTGTAAATGAAATCCTGTTGCAGCGAGGAATTGGTTGCACCTCCACCACAGGGCTCGAGGAGAGAGACGACGGAGCTGCATCCGATGTTATAGCAGGTCTGGATGATAGGATCTGGGGCGGCAAGGACGGGTGCAGTATCGAGGAAGAGCGAACAAACGCTTGCGACCAGGATAAAGCCGAATTGGTGAGATATGCGCATGTGTGGGACCGGCTCTGTGAGGGGGACGTGGAGGTCGAGTGGATGAGGAAAGGAGGGATGGATGAGGAGGAGGATGACGACGAAAGGCGAGATTGAGTGTGAGCAGGCACAAAGGATAGGAGGGAAAAAAAAAATAAAAAAAAAAGCAGATAAACAGCCGTCGAGTCTCAGAAAACAAGTAAACAACCTTAACGGTTGAGCTCCACAACGAGGGTGCGTCATCGATGCTGTTGCTGCTGATGCTGCCGGGACTGGAGCCTTGGTTCCTCTTCAATTGAACCGACTAGCCTTGTGCCCGAGGGGTCTGATAAGCCTAATTGCTTCCTCCTCGTGGCGACTATCACAAGTCAAGTAGAACGCATTTGTATAATTCAGGTACGCCTTTTGGTGGGGTTTGGTGGGGGGGTGCAAAAACAGGGGGTTGACTTGTGCGGTTCCCCATTGCTTTTAATATTTCTTATCGAATATTTAGAATGAACGCATAGTGAAACAATGGTGCATGCATCCGGGGACATGACATCCATCCTGGTCCACCGCTGTCTACGGGACCTCCTGTCGGATCCTAAACATAAAAAAGGGTTATGTCAGTGTAACAACCAAATGAACATACATTCCTGAGCAATTGGCAAACATGCCAAGTCCACTTCAACGTATTTAATACTCTGTATCCGTTTGACTAAGATATCTGTGTGAAGATAATAGTTATTCTGTCGTTGTCGATACCATGGGCAGACGTCTCGAAATCACTTTCTCGCTCTATGGCGCGTATGCAGATGTCATGAATGAACGACCCATTGAAACGAGTTCATAATACCACTATGCCATCTTTCTTTTTCTTTTTTTTATTGTGCGTGGGTTCGTAGACTATCGATTGCCAGGAAAAGGGGCAGCAGTCTGTACAAAAATAAAAAACGCGGGTGCCAAAGGGGACAAAGGTCGGTTCCTGAGTTACTGATGTACTCTCTTTATTTCGAAATTCCGCATTCTCAATTAGCGGCAGTTCACCAATTATGTAGGTTGAAGACCTTATTTCAGTCTCCAGTGTATGCAGCCCACCCGAGTTCCTTCTTTCGTCTCATTCAAATGTACGGTCACAATGTCACTCGAGAGTGCTCGGGGAACAAAGGGCACATCCACATATCCACATGAGGGGATATAGCCAGAAACAACATCCAATGGATTCAACAGGAGCGACATACACAGACAAACCATCCATCGGCATATCCCATCGATCCGTCCATTGCTTCCTGAAAAACCGACTCAAATCGATCTCGGGGGACCGCACCCATCTTTCAGGAGATTTTTTCATGGCATCTTTATTTTGTACAGGAGACATGCACCCATAAGCTCATGATCGACTATTCGAAAGGTGATGTCGTGAGGAGTAGGCGCCGGTAGCCGAAACCAACATAGGCATTAACAGCGAGGGCTATGCATTCTCTATGTCTCTATGTCGCCAGCGGAGGTGTGACTTTGTGCAGGCACGATGCATCACCTCGCTTTGGACTCTATCAATAACTCTGTAGCCCAACACTGCACTTCAGGAGCTATTTCGCCTTACAGGATTTGTTCAACACTGAGTGAGAGGCCTCAGTACAACTGTGCTAAACCACTATCCACTAACACTTGTCTTTGTTGTGTCGTGTTTTCCTTTGAATAGATATCAGAAATGGTTCACAAGGTACTGGCAACAGTGATATAGCGGATCCCACTATAAGCAGTGGTTCTGAGGGAATATACAGTGATCCTGGGCATCCTCAGGAAATTATCGACAACTTTCGTTATCGCAAGGAATGACAGCTATACAACAACTGCGTTGGATTGTCCACCAAACAACAGCAACACAACGGAACGCGGAATATAATGTTTGTGCCGGCATCAGCAACTGTGATGTGTTTTGGGATGGAGGGATGGCGACAATAGAGATCTGGCATCGTACGTTCCGCCGACTGCAGCGGAAATCTCAATCGCAGCCTTCATGCACATACCGTAACCGCAAAGGGAAAGCAATGTGCGGGTGCGATCTTTTTGAGACGGAGTAGGATGGTCAGCCAGCGATCGGTGTCAAGCGTCAACTTTTCGCGGAGAGCGGTGGCAAACAACAGCGAGAACGACTAATGAATACCGGAAACGACTGCGAAGGCCGGTTGCTTGCACATAGAGAACTTGTGGACTTGGGGACGGATAACGTCCCATAAGCACGACATATAGCAGAGGGCACAGCACCACACCATAGGTCAGAGAATCAGTACCATTGGCAAATTACAGGATAGCATCATAGGAAGCAGGACAACACAAAGAGAGCAGGGCATATGAACCTGGGACACGGAGTTTACAGGAGCTACAGATGGCTATGGATATTAACCGAACGATACCTACGATTCTGCTTATACTCTTCGTAGCCCCGCAACTCCCTCTTGACTGCTGGCGTCGCCAAGTACAGCCGCTCTCAGGTCTATGCCAAGCGTGCCTTGTACAAGCGCAAGCCCGCTGGCATTGTTAATGCTGCCCCCGCTGCCGCCAACAAGACTGTCGAGGTCAAGGGTGCCAAGAACGGTGGCTCCCGTGTCATTGCTGCCTCCAAGGCTCCTCGCTTCTATGCTGCTGAGGACGTCGCTGTCCCCAAGAAGCACCGCAAGCACGCTGGCACTGCCAAGCTCCGCAGTACCATTGTCCCCGGTACCGTCCTCATCCTCTTGGCCGGTCGCTACCGCGGCAAGCGCGTTGTTTTCTTGAAGCAGCTCGAGTCTGGCTTGTTGCTCGTTTCTGGCCCATTCAAGGTCAACGGCGTCCCCCTCAAGCGTGTGAACCAGGCCTACGTCATTGCCACCTCCACCAAGGTTGACATTGATGCCTCCAAGGTACGAATTATTTTATGTTGAAACTGGTGTTTTAAATGAACATAGGAATTTATGCCCCTTTTGCGGTGAAGCAGGAATGCTGGGACAGAAAGAAGCGGACGATGTGAGCAATGGAAGACTAATACTGATTTTTTTTTATCATCACTAAACAGATTGATGCTCAGTTGAACGATGCCTACTTTGCCCGCCCCAAGGCTACCAAGAAGGCCGCTACTGAGGAGGCTTTCTTCGAGGGCGAGAAGAAGAAGGAGCCCCTTGCTGAGAACAAGGTCGCTCTCCAGAAGTCGACCGACAAGGTCATCCTTGAAGCTATCAACAAGGTCGAGCACCTCCGCCAGTACTTGTCTGCCAAGTTCTCCCTCTCCAAGGGCCAGGCCCCCCATGCCCTCAAGTTCTAAGCGGGTTGCAGACTATCGAAAAACAAAACAACATTGCTTCTTGTGATTAAAGGATGAGTGAACCCATTTCTTTCTTCCAACGATATCCATTTCTCTTGTGCCTAGTCTACTTTATTATTTATTTCATGAAGTAACAACACACAGATCAATGAATATGCTACCTCTGGTGAAGGGAATGAGAGGAGATAGGGGAAAGAACTAAGGAAGCAGAAGGGGAATGAGGTTTTTTCCTCCTAAGGGGGTGGGCGGAATGAAGGACGAGAACATATCTCAGCTTTACACCTCCATATCTTCGTGTGATCTTTCTCCTCCCTTTCTGCATTCTGCCTTTTCTCTATCCTCATCTGCAACACCCTTACGCGTTATACTCGATCGACAACATGAGGTGGTTCTCAAGATCGAAGCCGCGTCTATACATCCCAGGCGTACTGACGCTCTTCCAACTTGCGTCTGCAATCAGCGTTACACAGAATTCCAATAACGCCGGCGCCATCGCTTTCGGCCATGAAGACTACTCAGCAGACGCCATCATGGATGCGCCCCGCCGATCCATCTACAGTAGCGATCAGTACAACACCATGCTGAATCCTGTCTGCGGCTTGGACAAAGAACTAGAATTAGACCGCGACAACGATTCGAACGCAGAGCTTAGGCTACTTCGGAACCCCAAATGGGACGCAGATCTGAATGCCCCTATCGAAAGTCTGAAAAAGTGGACGACGGATCCCAAGAACCCTTCGAGGCAGAGACGGGATCGAGAGCCCTCGGACGCCAACAATGTTTGGCATGATGTGCAATCGATCCAAGATTCTTGCACGATTGCGTCCAGGGTCGAGGGTCCGATCCCGTACAACGTGGTCAAGGCTTGCTTGGATGCCGATTTCGGCTTTCCGGATTATTTGCGTGAGGATACAGTGGCGACGATCAAGAAACTGATATCGAGTTTTTATGTCTTTGAGGACTTGGCAGCGAACCCTCCGAGTGTCGAGGGGTTGAGTTTCTTGTCGGTTGATTTTGCGAAAGAGATGGATCAGTTGCTGGAACAGAGCCGCAAGTCTCTGTCGTCTGCCACCGCAAGCGACATTGACGGAGAAGAGGGGAACAAGCTGCAAAAGGAGGATGGGAGCCAGGGAACCGGAGGAAGCGCTAGATCGCATCCGATGACACATCGCGAGTTCCACGACGGTCTCTCACGGATTATGAGCAAGGCACGCGACGCACACCTGTCGTATGATGCGGATTGCTTCCGCGCGTTCCGTTTCCAGCACGGGTTCTTTATGAACCACGTCGTACGGAATGACAAGACGGTGCTGAAGGTCCACTCGGTGACGCCGTACTTTCAGGAGTTGAATGGCATCGAGGAGGACATTCTCGACTGTGAGGTTGTGACCATTGCCGGGAAGGACGCTGCGGAGTACATACAAGAGTGGGCGGATGCCCGCGTATCCATGTCCAAAGACGCGAATATCAGGTATTCATGGACCTTGAGCTTTTTTTTTTTTTTTTTTTTTTTGATTGTTGTTGTTGCTAGATTGACGCGCGTGTAACACGCTCGCATGATGGCTCACAAAAAACCCTACGAACTGTTGATAGATTTAACGCAGCACTGGTGACACCCCAGTACCGATCTGGCACTGTCGACTTTTTTATTCCTGGCAAATTCAGCGAGCGGTTCGTACTCCCGGAAGAAGAATCTCTCGCATTTACGCTTGATTGTCCCGGTCGTTCGGCCACAGACCTGCTGGAGGTCGATGCTCGATGGGTCGGATTCTATAAGCATGATGTGACAAGGACTTACGAGGATATGCAATCGTACTATAATGCAAACTGCATCAAGTCCCCAGAGGAAGGCATTGGTTACTGGTACGAACGGTCAAGACTCGAAAAGAAGCAAAATCCAGAGCAAAGGCGTATCGAAAAGCTCAAGTCTAAGCTACATGACCTGATAAACCAATCAGCAGCTTCTACCACGGTCGCAGCAGCGCCTGCTGAGACTCTTGCTCCTCCTGCGCCAACGACGGGGACAGACTATACACCTCCTACTGAACATCCGGAGCCGTCGAAGGATGCACTCAAACAAGTGGATGAGATTATGTCTATGCTGGACATGATCACGTCCGAGCAGCTTCCTGCCGTCAAATTTTACGACGACTATGGTGGACGTCTTAGTGAACTGAACATGAAAGCCAGTGAAGCTTTGTTTATAGAGCTATACAGGGGCCAATATGGTATTTCTGCCTGTAAGTCTCTCTCTCTTTCTTTCTCTTTTCTTTTATTTATTGTAAGGATAATCGTCTAACTTGAACTGCCCTATGCATCATGTAGTGCTGTTGGCCGACGGCAAGACCGGAGTGATCACCGTCCGGACTGAGAGCTCGACCATCAAGGGACAACCTTACTCGCGTGTACATCCAGCCTGGGCTGGTTCCCTGATCGAAGCCATCAACGTCCTCCGACCGCGCGCCGAGAACCTGATCCTCGATCTCAGCCATAATACGGGCGGATATGTCTGTCTAGGCCTGACCATGGTCCAGCTCTTCTTCCCGGACCGACCTCGCCTTGTGACCAATATCCGGCTCTCTCCATTGGGCACTCAGATGATGACCGCAGGCGCAATGGGCATAGGCCACTTTATCAGCGCATATGGCGAACCTGTCGTTGCAACGTATCAAGATGAGTACTTTTTGCGTTCAACCTCGCATCCGCACCGCAACCTGACGTTTACGGACTACCTCTCGGATCGGTGTGCGATTGCGGACTATTATGTGTTGGATGTCGATCCTATAGAGGAAGCCAAGCGAAAACGTGCTCCCGTGTTCCCCGCCAGGGACCAGGATGGTTCGAACAAGAGGGTGTATTATCCATGGAACCCTGAGAACATTGTTATCCTGACGGACGGATATTGTGGCTCGAGCTGTGCGTTGATCTCGAATGTGATGCATACCAATTTCCAAGTGAAGACGGTAGTGATCGGCGGCAGGACACCATCGTCGACCTCGGATCTGATGAGCTACTCGACCTTCCCGGGCCTGCAGGTGATTGATGATCGGTTTATCTTTAACGAGATGGAAAATGTCCGATCGAGGTTGATGTCTGCTTCGGCGTTGGCGAAGTTGGAAAGAGGAAGAGCTGCAGAGACAGGAGGCAAGCAGAGGCGATTTGCATTGAAGAGACGTAACGGTCCCAAAACCGAGGACGAGGACGAGGACGAGGACAACGACGCAGAGTTGCTTTATCCGCTGGACTTTGCGCACAAGAGTCGATTGAGGCTAACCTGGCGGCAAATCTATAACACTGGGCCGGAAATCAATGTGTTCAAGTACATAGCTGAGAACAGGACGTATGAGCCGGCGTGGGAGGAGGTTGACCGATGGAATGAGTATAGCTTGATCCCGGCGTCTGTGCGCATTGATTACACAGACCACAATGTGCATTCGATCGGCGCGATCTGGGAAGACACGCGCAATGCGGTCTGGGGCACAGCGCCTATGCAGGGCCAGGAGGATGGCCAGGAGGATCCCAGGGAGAGGCAGTAGGAGGTCGCCGATAGTACTGCATGCGATATGAGAAGCGTGTTTCGTAGCTCGGTTGCCACTAATTTCAATTAGGCCTAGTAAACAAAAAGAGAAAAAAACGATGTAAGACACGTTAAAAAAATAAGCCTGGTATGTCCCCGGCGTATGTGTTCGTCATAGTCCAAACCAAAGGCATTTCTTCTCCCCCCAGACTGAGAGTCCTTTACAGCTTCACTTTTCACATCCTCCAACCATTGCTTGCAACTAATATTCTTTCCTAAATAATATCCAGCATGGATCCATCGCCACCACACCCGCAGTCTTCGGCATCCTCGCCCGAGCTACAGGAAACGCAACCGCAGGCATCGGCCACAACAGCCAGCAACCCTCTGCTCACCGAACTAAGCGCCGACGAAAGCAATCTCAACCGCTCGAACTCCACACGACGACTCCAGGAGAGTCTCTCCAGACAGACTCCATCCGACAATACGGCCCCGGCTCCTGACAAGGAGCAACTACATGCTATCATCGGTCAACATCTTGCCGTAAACCCGACTATCTCAAAGGCACCTTCGATTCCTGAACCCCCATCACCTGCGCCTCATCCGTTCGATATCACCCCTAATGTCCAAGCGCCTGCTGTCAACAGGATTTCTACACAAGCCGAGCCTTCCAGTGCAGCTCATGACAGGGTTCCATCACCCTCCTCGTTCGCCGCCTATACGGTGCCCACCTATACGAACGAAGCGATTGGTCCAGATCGCAATTCGAGAGCACTGTCGACAAGCGAGGATACGCCTTCACATTTCGGACTCCTTGGCGCGGATATGTCGAACGACGTGTACAAATGGCATGAAAAAGAAGCCCGTCAACAGGTCAACCGTGCACAAACCTACCATGCGCCCCAACCTTCCGTTGGATCCGCCAATATCTCACACATCAAGGCGCCAGGTGGATTCCGCCGACATTTCTTACAGCACGATGCAGCGGCGCGTGGGGATCCTGCGCCACATATCCCCACAAAGTCGTTTATTGACTTCTTGGGGCTGTTTAATATGTATGAATTTGAACATTTTGCGGGAGAGAACTTTCGACAGACACCGAGGCGGTCGATTGTGGTGCCGAAGGATCTGGAGAGGCGGAGGAAGAGTTTCGTGGAGGCTGAGGAGACAGGGGAGGGGTTGAAGTATTTCAGGCAGGGGCAGGAAATTGAGGAGGATGAGACCGTGATCGAGGAGCCTGAGGAACAGATCTCGTTCTCGAAAGCCGTGGGTATGTTGTTCAAAACGTGAGTCCAGGCAAACTTATCTGATCTTTTTTTTTTTGATGTGGTTGTGCAAAAAGATCACAGCTGATAACGATTGTATGATGTGAGACAGGTTCATTGCGAGTGGCATCCTGTTCTTGCCCAACGCGTTCAAGAACGGCGGTATCTTGTTTTCGTCCCTAGTCATGACCCTGATCGCAGTTCTGTGTCTACACTCGTTCCTGTTGCTGGTCAAGTGTCGTGAGCTGCAACCGGGCTCCTATGGCGAGATCGGCGGACACCTTTACGGCCGCTGGATGCGGTACATTGTCCTCTTTGCCATCGCCATCTCTCAGTTTGGTTTCTGCTGGTAAAGCTGTCAAAGTCTCTATTTTTTTATTTTTTTGGAGAAGCAGGGCTATCATCGTTCTCATTCACGAACCAACGTCCCTTGTTATTTCATGTTCTGTAGCGGATACTGTATCTTTTTCGCACAGCAGTTTGCGATCGTGGTCGACAGTCTTGGAGGAGCCGAGCTGGATAAGATCGTCTGGATCGCTATCTTTTTCGTCATCTTGGTGCCCTTCACTCTCATCCGTAACATCTCGAAGCTCGGATTTAGTACGCTGATTGCGGACCTGTGTATTATTGTCGGATTGATCTACTTGTATGCGTACGATATCAAGCAGCTGGTCATCCACAGAGACTCTCCCTTGCCACTGCAGCTATTCAACAGCAAGGACTTTGGACTCTTTATTGGCACAGGTATGAACACGATCCCTCACTCGCATGCAGACAATGAAGCTAAAGTGGATATATGTATCTATCGTCCACTCATACAAACTACGCCCTGTTCTTATAGCTGTGTTCTCGTACGAGGGCATCGGAATGGTGATCCCAATCTGCGGTAGTATGAAGGACCCAAGGCAGTTCCCACGGGCACTGACGATTGTCCTCACAGTTGTCTGCGTGCTCCTCGTCAGTTTCGGTGCCTTGGGTTACGCAGCCTACGGCGCAAACGTCCAGACCATCGTCCTTGACGACCTACCCCGTGAAACCGGCGGCGAAAAGGCCGGCAAGAACGCCATCCAATTGTTGTACATCATCGCAATCTTCCTCACCACGCCCCTGATGCTCTTCCCTTGCATCCGTATTATCGAGCACATGGTCTTCAGGGCCGCGGGTACGGGGCCACGAACCAAGGCCAGGCTGATAAAGGAAAACATTGTCCGGATCATCATCGACTTTGCGGTCGCGGCCGTTGCCTATGCGGGTTACACTAAGCTGGATATCTTTATCTCGTTCGTGGGATCCTTTGCCTGTGCACCGTTGCTCTTCATCTTCCCGCCCCTGTTCCATTTCAAGGCCTTTCCCAACCAGCCAATCTGGCGCAAGGTCAGCGATATTGTGCTCATCCTCTTTGGATTCCTCGTGTTTTTCTATACCCTTGTTATCACGATTCAAAGCTTTTCAAACAGCAGTGAGCATTGAGTAGGCAGGCACACAAGTTAATTATCAAAGTGCTATTATATTTATATTTATATGTATAAATCGACTATTATTTATTTCCTCCAGAATTGCCTGTTCAATAAAACCGTTGTTATGTACAAAAAAAAAAAAAAAAAAAGGGAAAGAAAAGAAGAATGCTGGAGAGAAAAGATTATATGCATCAGCGGTTTTCCCAATAATCCTCGCCTTCATCGTCGGCCTCGATCGTACCACCGTACCGCCCATCCTCGTTGATCGCCTGTGCATCGCCTTCACCCAGATCCAAGCTTGCAGCGTCCTGGAAGTCCCGTTGGTTCTCAAGTCTCAGATGGATGTTGTGCAGATCCGCCTCCTGGTCCTCACTCATGGCCGCAATCTCCCTCTCTGGATCCAACAAAGGGTCCCAATCATCATCATCACCATCGTCCTCGTCCCGGCCCTTTCCTGCACCTGCATCACGATCGCTTCTTGAGGACGATCGCTTGGATCTGGATGAACGTCGGTCCGAACCCGAGGTCTCATCGGCCGCTCTTCGGATATCTTCCGCGATCGAACGTCTTCGTTTCGAGGCTTCCTCAGGCAGTCGTGGAAGTGGTGTGGAGGTCCCGCTGGGGGACATGGAGCTGAGATTGCCGAAGCTGCTATCCTCATCCTCGAGTTCCTCCTCATCCCAATCATGCACTATAGGATCCTCCTTTGGTAGGGCGACATCGCTCTCGTTATCTGAATTGCCGCCACGTAGCACCCGCTCATCGGAATCATCCTCTTCGCTGTCAATAGCGTCCTGCTGATCCTGTCCGAGCGTAGCAGAGCCTTGGTCGGAGGTGGAGGCACGACGGGCTTCTTCTCTGATCTTTTCAGATTCCGCGTTGTCGAGGAATTGGATCTTGACGGGTCGTTGGACGCCCTTCTTGGCGGCGGCGGGATTGGTGGTGTTGGTAGTGTTGGTAGTGTTGGTGGTGTTGGTGGTGTTGGTGGTGTTGGTGGTGTTGGCGGTGTTGGTGGCGACACTGTTTCGTCTTTGGGAGGCGCCGCTGTGGGGTGAGGATATGAAGAGCGAGGACGATCTGGAGGAGGATGGGTGCTCGGGGTGAGTGGGATGGTGATTGCTGTTGTTGCTCCTTTTGCTTTCCCGGAGGGGGCTGATGCTATCACCACTGCGCCTATCGACGTCCATGGCGATGCCTTCCATGGCTACGTCAAGGACAAAATATAAAGTAAAATAAAATAAATAATGTATATATATACATAAAAGGATGTTAGATGCGGTGTGAGACAAGGTCAGCTAGTTACATCACGATGCGACACTGGATCGTTTTCCGTTCCAAAGGACCTTAAATGTTTCTACATTACCCTTTGAAGATTTGGGCTTTAGGGAGCTCTCCGTATAGACCGCGGCCGACCCCGGATACTTGGAGGAGAGCGCGGGCGTGGGTGAATGTTCCTCATCCGAAATATCGATGGCCAGTGCGGCCGAGGACGAATCCACGGGCTCTCCATATATGGTCTTTGCCTCAGGCTCGTCCATGTACACGGGGGCACATTGACTCGTGTGCGGGATCAGATCCGCGATAGACCTTCTCCTGGTCATGGAACGTGATCTGGACCCGGACCTCGACCTCGACCTCGGTGGCGAGTGAGACTGTGGCCGTGCTCGACTCGGTGGCCGATTGTTGTTGTTATTGTTGTTGTTGTTGATGTTGCTGCTGTTGCTCTCTGGTTGGATGACCGGTTCCAGCTGAGAGTAGTCCGAGGCTGTAGGTTCGTTCTCTGAGGCACCAGAGGCATATCGGACCCGCTTGGGTGCAGGTGGCGAAGTAGGGGCTGTCGCGAGGGGGACTCTGTCGGACATGTCGACCTTGTCCTCGAGGTTGTGGGAGTCGTCCATGATGAGATAGTCCGACTGGAGGACGGCGCTGCTTGGGGCCATGGCGTTGGGATCGTTGTTGTCGACGAACTCTGGTTCGAGGGCGGCGAGGGAGCGTTTTTGGTAACCGCGGGTGAGCAGGACCTCGGGGGCGGGCTCTGGGTCGTTGGTCGTGGTCTGGAGGGAGGCATGGTCGAAGGAGACCGTGTCGAGAGGAGGGGTATCCATCGGGAAGTCAAGAAAAAAAGAGAGGTTGTATTCTTGTTGAGGACCGAGAAAAAAAAAAAAAAAAAAAGGGTGTGAAGTGGTGCGTGTGAAGAGTGGGTGTAGGAAAAACGTATGTAGAAAATGGAGGGTGTAGGAGAATGGGGGAAGAGAGTGTGGAGCAAGAGACAGAAAGCGAAACCATACGCGGGGCAGCAGACTCCAGACTCTGGTTCGTTCATTTACAGAGATATATTCAGTTACAGAGGCCCTTTATTCCATCCCCCAGGCACACACCTGGGCCCTGTGTCTCGACCAGCTTCAAGATCAGTTGTCTGCATAGTCCCCATGGTATTGCCGGACCAGACTCAGGAGGATCAAGTTCAGGTTCAGGTTCAGGGTCAGATTCAGGACCAGGACCAGAGCTGCAATGGCACTCTGGATCAGCATCACCATGAGAACTCAGCTAGTCAGCAACTCATCGGCCAGGTGGTCCACGCACGCAAGTGCTACAAGCGCTTCTTCTTTATCGATCTGCGGATAAGCGACCAGCTCAAGTGCACCGTCATCTTCCGCTCGGATGACGACCGCCAGAATCTCCCTCAAAGCCTTTCGGATCTTGAGTTGATTTCGCGTTGGAAGAAGATCAGGCGTGGCGATACGATCACCCTGCGGGTCTTTGAGGCGTCCGAGGACGAGATTACCAAAAGGGACCATCCCGTTTATCAGGCAGCGGACTTTGCAGTAGTCAAAGCATGGTCTGGCGATATCCCCTTTGTATCTGAGCCTGCCATGGGCTTCAAGGAGTCAACCTCACCGCAAGTACCGCCTGATCCGCCATCAGTCAACACTACTAAGAATCATACCGTCGACAGCTCTCAGCCTTCCCAGCAGGATTCGTGGAAGAATTATTGCAAGTTCTGGATCAATTCGCAACGGTGTCTGAAGAAGGACTGTCAAAAGGAACATCCAGAGGGTGAGGAATATATTATGATCCAGGAGATGTGGGTCAGTGAACGTACTAAGATAAGGAAGGAGCGATCAAAGCTGGAGGACGACCCACACTCGACGTCTTCCAAGGTCCCGCATTCACAGCGCGCATACATCTTTTGTCGATGGCTCGTCAACAAATTTGGCAAGGACCTCCTCAACTCTGGATCAGGAGTCTTGGATGTCGCGGGCGGCAAAGGCGAGATCTCATTGTTCTTGACCCACATGTTTGGCATTCGCTCGACTGTCGTGGAGCCTAACGTGCGTAGGGATAAGCCCTATCAACGCAGGAACCTGATGCACGTCATTCGGAAGCAATTGGACATCGAGGCCGGTGGCGACGGTCAGTTTTACAAGCGACACGCAGCGTCATCGTCGTCGTCGTTGCTCTCAGATGGCCATAATACAGGAGTCAACCCAGCTTTTTTAGAGAAAGAGGGTTTCAATGGTGATAATCAAGACGGCTATGAGGAGGACAAGGACGTGAAAAAGCGGATAGAGACTAGTGATTCAACGCTAGAGAAAAAGGAACAACGGCGACTCAAGAAATTGCAGCAGGCACAGTTTGTGGTGCCACGACTGTGCACACTGCTGGACGATAGGTTTGCGATAGACCATGGCAGTGTCCTTGAGAGCGCTTCGATTATCATTGGGATGCATCCAGACCAAGCGACGGAGCCGATTGTAGACATGGCTCTGAAGCACCATAAACCGTTTGCGGTGGTGCCCTGTTGTGTCTTTGCGCATGAGAATCCACACCGACGACTGTCGACGGGAGGAGAGGTCAACACGACGCTGGAGTTTATTCAATATCTGATGGAGAAGAGGACCGCTGAGGAGAGTGTGGGAGAGATGCAGAAGGAGTTCCTGCCGTTTGACGGGATGAATATCGTGGTGTATAGCCGGGGTGGGCTGTTCCGCCAGCCTGGATAACTTCATAACTAGATATTAACTTTGAGAATACACTTATCGCATTTCATATTTCATTGCCCGGGTTGTCTTTTTTCGTTGAAGGAAAAAGAAAACAGAGCTGCCTTCGTCATCATCCGCAACTCTTCCCTCTTCTCCACCCGGTGACGTCCCATCCCAGCAACGACACCCCGAATCGCGACCCCGAGGAAATATAATTCCAAACGCAGGTACGAATGAGTGCCCTTCTTCGCGCATGCCCTTGTCTGCTTGTCCGCAGCGATCCTCCCCCCTCTCCATCCTTCTCTTTGCTTGGAGCAAGGCGGGCTCCGATTGCCCTCATCGTCCCTTGGGAGCATCATCATCATCATCAGCTACAACAGCAGCTACAGCTACAACAGCAGCAGTAACAACAGGAACAATAACAATAACAGCCGGCCCTTACAGATGACCTCTGTCACGGTCTGCCCTAAAGTGCTGCCTGGCTCTGTGTCGCATGGTTGCACTGTTCACTGACGGTTGCCTTTCTACCAGATCTACTTGTACAGGACGATACCACTTCCCACCACCAGCTCGCCTAGTCCCATCCCGTCTATACTCAACCGATGACACACCCATCATATGACGAGGACGCAACCGTCCCCACGACCACGGAAGTCAACGAAGTCAACGCTGCCATCGTTGCCGCCGTTGCTGCTGGGGAAAGCACATCGGCCTTTACAACAGAAGCTTCTGCCCACCTTGGTCTGAACTCTATCGAGAACCTGGACACATCCGCTATTGAATCCATTGTCACCGCTACACCCGGACACAAGCGACCTGCAGAGGACGACGCGGATAACATCAAGGATAGTGTCAAGCTTCGCAGGTTGCAGGAAGAGGTCAACAACAACGCGATCGCAGCTGCAGGGATCTTGTCCAGTGGTTCTAGCCTCAGCAACCATACCAGCGGCCACAGCAGCAACCACAGTAGCAACCACAACAGCAACCCCAGCAGCCCTGGTCAATCTGTTGCCGTCGACACTGAAATAACAGTGACCAGCGCCTCGGAGCAGACCACTTCGACCTCCGTAGCAGTTTCAGCGGCTAATGCGCAGTCAACAGCAACATCGACACAGACGCACACTCACACATCTGCTCAAGTTGTGGTACAGGAGGCCCTTGCCGCGACCGCTGCCACGACGCATTTGACGGCCACATCGCACTCGAGTATCATGGCGGACCTGGAGCGGATGCAGCAGATCGCCAAGATTGATCCAGCGCAACTCGCGTCGTATTCGACTAACCCCAACAATCAAGCGACGCTGGAGCAGCTTACCTCGAGCGCATTGGCCAATGTCCTCGCACAGGCACCACTTGCTGTTGCTAGCCTTCAAAGCAACCTTCAGCTTCAGCATGAGCATGAGCAGCAGCACGAGCAGCAGAAGGATGCGGTCCAAGGAATCCTCGCAGCTGCATCTGCAGAGACGGAGAACGCTCCAGGCAATGACACTGGATCGTCTCATGAGGACGAGATTCTGAACGGAAAGCGGGCGAACAATCGCAATATGACCAATGATGAGCGGAGACAGCGCCGGTTGTTGAGGAATAGGATGGCGGCCAAGGAGTGTCGCAAGAAGAAGAAGGCCTACGTGAACGAGCTTCAGGACACGTGCACGCGACTGCAGGAGGAGAACGCGAGATTGTACAAAGAAGTCGAGGAGCTCAATGCAAAGTTGACGCTGGGAGCGATGCGTATTGATGAGAATATGCGTTTGATTAAGGAGGTCGAGGAGCTTAACGCAAAGCTGACATTGGGAGTGATGGCCGGCACTACTGCCCCGACACACGATGCAGCCCACGACGCGATTGCGGCTGTAGCGCAAGCATCATCCAAGCCGGAAGACGTCGCGACCGAGGGACAGGCAGCGGGATCGCAGGCGCAGGACAGTCAGGATCGTCAGTCAGGAGTAGGAACCAGTGCTTAAAATATGGAGTCTCTTTTTTACGCTTCCCCTCTTCCCCTCTTCCCCTCTATTGATCGTCTTGCTCAGTTGCAGGGAATAGTAGCATGCGACACTCTTTTTTATGTTTTGTCGAATAAAGCATCGTATGTAAAAAATTCAATACGGTGCGTGAGAGCAATTGAAGGAACATGGAGGATGATGCTGCTGCTGATGATAATGATGATGATGATGATAGTGGAGATGGCATTAAGGCCAAGCGAATCACGAGAACGGGGATGGGGATGTGCCCTGAGAGAGCTTTTAAACACGGGTTTTGTTTATTGCGTGCTTTGCTTAGACTCTGGATTGTGCAGATAAGGGTCTAGTCTCGGGCGCCGATGCTCATGGGAGCAGAAGCAAAAAAACCCTATCCAAGGGTCCAATACCAAGGGCTGGCTCTTCAGCCGTCTCGCCATGAGAACATGCTGAACGCGCTGGAGAGATCCTATTGGACAAAGTAGAGCATAGAGAGACCCTGAGGAAGGGGGGGGGATTCTTGAAAGAGACTCTTTTCGTTTTTTTGGAAACATCAGCGTGTTTGGTATGGTACAGGTACAAGTGCAGATTATATACGGAGACAGGGAAGAGAAGTGATTTGAAAACGGGTTTGAATTTGAAATGATGCACTTGGACTATGTAAGAGTGGTCCTTTTTTTGAGAGCCATTGTGCTACATCATGCCAAATGAGAGAGGAGACGAAGGGCGGACGGACGGGCTGCCGAGACTCTAATGAGCATTGTCATCCAAGTTCTCACGAGCAAAGGGATAGAAAAGTTGGTTGTGTTTATCGATTAGTCAATGGAATCAATGGCCTCCTCCCCCCTACTCATAGGGCTTGTACTCGTAGGGAGCGCGCTATTGCAGGAGCTTTGTTTGTTGCCTGACACCCTGTCGAGTAACCGGTCTTCGGCTTGCATATAGCCGAAGATGTAGGTGTGAAGTGATAGATGGGCTTTAAAGAGGAGGGATCATGATATATAAGAAAGAGGGTTGATAAATTCGACGATAAAAAAGAAGGAAACGCGAGATAAAACGCGAGATGGAGATCGATAAAGAGATAGAGAGAGGGAGAGAGAGATGTATGGTTGCTTGGTTGCTTGGTTGCTTGGTTGTTCATTCGGGTCTAGTTTGGGCGCCGGGTTTGTTGTGTTGTAGGGGCGACGGCGGGGATCCCTGGGATACGGGTGTGGATCTCTGAGGAGCGGGTTGCTCTTGTCGTCCGTCAGACCCCCTTCTTTTTATGCACTGTTCGCGCTTGTCTCAGCAGGGGGAACAATTGACCAACCAATTGAGCAGCCAAACAAACAAACAAACACCGGAGACACACTCAACCACAGACCTTCGCAGCAGAGCGGGTGTGGCGTGTGTGTTGCTTAACGTTGCTTAACGAAGGAGGAAGGACGAAGGAATGCAGAGGAGAGGGCGGGTGTGGGTGTGGGCGTGGGTGTGTATGCAATGCAATCAATACACAGTGCTAATCATTAATGGGGGAGGATACTGCAAATGAGAGGCGAGCACGTCCTTGCTGTATGCGGTGCAGACACCGTCCCTCCGCTCCCTCTTTCTTTCTTTCTTTCTTTCTTTCTTTCTTTTGTTCGTCTTGTTACTTTCTCTTTCTTTCTTCTCTCTCACCTCCCCTTCCCTTCCCTTTCCTTCTTTCTCCTCCACTCTTTCACTCCCAAAGGTACATGCAGTAGCTGGACGGAACTCGCTTTCTTTTGCAGAACCAGGAATCAGCACCCACCTCTACCTGGACAATGCTGGACCAGAACTAATCCTCTCCTTTCTTTCTTCCTCATCCTCATTCTCTTCTGAACCAGGTCCTCCTCACTGTCTCGTTCACGGAGCCGTCTTTTTTTATTCGCACGCAGCCTCTCTTACTCTGCAGAAACAATCGACTTAAACGCTCTATTATAAATTGGCACCACCGCCCGACTACATCTATTATTACAATGGAATCCCTACAGGAGTACTCCCGCAAGTTCGAGGACATCATTGACAGCATTGGCCAAGTAAGTCGAATATTATCTCTGCAAGCCCATCGCGATCTCTTCTGGGGGGCACATTGACCGACTGACGGACCGCGTCTTTTTTCTTAGCCCATAAAACCCTACATTCCAGCGATTGCGCGTTTCCTTATCGTCGTGACCTTCCTCGAGGATGCCCTCCGTATCACGACCCAGTTCAGCGACCAGCTGTTCTACCTCGAGCGCAGTCGTCGCTTTCCATGGGGCCTCAGCCATATCTTCTTGCTCACCAACGTCTTGGTAAGTGCGCCCTATTTCATTGCTGAAGGACCATCGACAAAGTACCACTGCTGGGTTATGCCCGTCTTTTCACATGTGACCAAAGAAATCCTCCTTTCTAACGTCAATTGTCCTGTTTCGATCGCGTCTTTGTGTCTTTTGTGTCTTTTGTGTCCTTTGTGTATGGTTACATAGACCATGTTGAGCTGCTCCGTCATGGTGATTGCAAGGAAACACACGGAATACGCAGCAGCGGCCCTCTTCGGAGTCGTGATCACGCAGGCACTCGGCTACGGTTTGATCTTCGACGCCAGCTTCTTCCTCCGCAACCTCTCCGTGATCGGTGGCCTGTTGATGGTTGTTTCGGACAGTCTGAGCAAACGCAAGCAGCTCTTTGCGGGATTGCCCTCCATCACCGAGAACAACAAGCGCACGTACTTCCAACTCGCTGGCCGAGTGCTCCTCATCTTCTTGTTCATCGGCTTTGCTCGCCCTGGATCCTCTCTCCATGGATCCTGGTCCTTGACCCGTGTCATTGGATCCGTCATCGGCTTTATCGCCTGTGTGATGATTGCGCTCGGATTCAAGGCCAAATGGTCGGCCATGTTCCTGGTCCTCTTCTTGTCCATCTTCAACATTGTCGTCAACAACTGGTGGTCCGTCGATAACGCCCACATGCAGAAGGATTTCCTCAAGTACGACTTTTTCCAGACGCTATCGATCATGGGCGGTCTCTTGCTCCTGGTCACAATTGGACCTGGCGGTATGAGCATGGACGAGAAGAAGAAGGCCTTCTAAGCATATGTGTCTATATTTGTTTGTGTGTCTTTTTTGTATTTTGCAGCTGCTCCATTTCAAAGAACCACCCATTTTTTGTCTCCGAAAATAAATTCCACTCTGTCTAGGCAAAAAAAAAAAAAAACTTCAGCCACACATTTTTTTTTTTTTGTTGTTGAGATGAGCATGTCTGTAGCTTCATTCTCCATTCACTTGTGCTCGCCCATACATCCTACCCACCCATCCACCTACTGATTGTATAATATGTCTGCCCCAAAGGTTGCTCGCATGGATGAAGACCCCATCGAGGTCGATACTGGCAAGGTTACCATTGTAAGTTGAAGCGCATTCAAGAGCCTGATTGACTGAGCGTTTCATGCACAGAGTCAACTACAGAACTTGCTGAACGAAGGTCGTCTTGAAGTCCCTCTAACGGCTGCCTCCAACAATATCAAATAGGTCCCAGGAACAATGACGGAGCCCCAATGCGCTACTTTTTGTTTACAGGACGAAGACCACACTCTTGGAAACGCACTCCGCTGGACCCTCATGAAAAAGTATGTACCGGACCAGGTTGGCAGGCAACTGCAGTGATACGCATGGATCGCGCCCCCATATTAGCTCCAATTAACCCCCCTCCTTCGCTCCCTCTTTCGGATGTAGCCCTGAAGTCGATTTCGCATCATATTCGATCCCACATCCCTCAGAAGCAAGGACCAACGTCAGGATCCAAACCACAGACAGGACGACTGCAGTGGAGGCTATGTTCAAGGGTTTGGACGATCTGACAGATATCTGCAGTCATGTCATCCAGACCTTCCAGACAGAGCTTGCCAAGGGAGAGTTCGAGTACGACGAGGAGAGCGCCTTCTAGAGCAGATCAGGCTGGAATGACCGATACTCCAAGATCCGGATATAGGAAGAGCTGTAATAATAAGAACAGCAGGACCAATAGCGAACATCATCATCACACCACACATTGTAATAAAGCATCGAATTAAGCATATAACGGTACCATGGATGTGGAAGCTCAGCAGAGTACAGAACCATTCAGGCTCAAATACGTCACAGAACGCATCCCTGCACACTCCTCCGACCAACTTGAGCAGGCGATCCGTTATGAGTCTGTACTCCGTATCCCTGGCTCTTCTCGCGTCCCACTTATGCTTTTTGAATCGGTTATTGCCGTTGTAGAACTCATTCAGTTGTCTCTCTATTTTCTCCAACTCCATAGCATAGCTCGCAAAGCTGGCTCCCTCACCGCGCAGCGGTTGCAGCTTGGTCTCAATGTTGCTCTTGGATTCTATCCCGTCCCCTTGCATAATTTTTTTTTTGCTCTTCCAACCATCTTCTGTGCTTGAACGTGGGCTGGTGCACAACTTTCTGCTCCACTGCGAGATTGTAATAGGTGGGAGGAACAGGAGTAGGGGTTGTATCCTCGGAAGAGCTGACCATGTGGACATCATCATCCTTTCTTCCAGGCCCCGTTGTCGTACTGGCAGGAGCATCGATCTTTGGTAGCAACGCGCTGGTTCCGACTACACAGGCTTGATCGAGATCGAGATCGAGACTCAGGACTTGATTTGGTCCGGCGCACATCCCCAAAGGTCGTTGACATCATGCTGGGTTCTTCACAATGTTTCGGACCTCGGTCAAGTAAAAATCTACTGGCCCCGACTGTGGATGTAATTCGAAGGGGCAAGACATTCTGCGAGAGTCGTGTGTATCTGACTGATTGCAGCTCTTTTAACTTGAAAGCCGATAGATGAAGGCTGAAACTCTCTGCCTGAATTGAACCTCGGTGAACATAGACGCGTCCCTCGTAAGTCTTAGGATCGAAGTTGGCCTACCGAATGGATTGAACGTATTCTCGCATCATGCTCAGGTCCATCACGGACGTCGAATCATTGTAATCGCTCGGCCCTTTTGCGCGGCTCACACCTGCCGACGTTCGAAAGCGTCTCTGTGATAAAGAGTGCAGGAGCCCTCTACCCAAGTCAATCGATTTGGTCACCCGGGGCGGGAATGGTGTTCTTGTTCACAAAGTCCACCAGTGCTAGCCCCTGAAGCCTTTTCTTCAGCGCAGCGTTTTGCCAAAACAACGTACCGAGCTCGCTCAGAGAATGACATGAGAGGCTACTCCGTGTTCGTTAGCGGGGCTGTCTGACGATAACTCTTGCTGGACTGGATCGCTGAGACGCCTTGGTAAGTATAGGTCAACCGAGGGCAGCAATTGCTTAAAATGGTAATTGTATAGTCTTCACGTGATGTAGGCCAGTTGTATTAGAGCTGACGTAGTTTTGGCAATGCGCGCATCCTTCATCCATCTACTCCTCTCGCGGGCCCCTGTTGCTCATAATCATAGTCAGCATGGAAAAGAGATCAACTCAACCACCCAAGGCATGACTTTACCCTGCATTTTTGCTATTAGTATCCTATGCCTTGCTGTCACTCAGTCGCTTTGGACACCCTTCTAATCAGCATTTTTTTTTTTTTTTTTTTTTTGTTTTTGCATACCACACAGATCAAGAACAAGAATGCCGCGCCGGTGCAGATCTCGGCCGAGCAGATTCTGCGCGAGGCCAAGGAGAGACAGGAGGTCGCTATCAATGTCCCAAAGCAGAAAATCCATGATCATGAGGAACTCATGGAGTACAGGGGAAGGAAGCGCAAGGAGTTTGAGGATCGTATCCAGCGGAGTCGACTTCATATTGGAGAGTGGCTCAAGTATGCTACATGGGAGGAGAGTCAGGATGAGCTGCAAAGGTATGGACGGCTGTCTCTGGATACTGTTAATTCAACTTTGGAACGGAACCTTTGCATTGGGGGAGAGGATATATGTATCGGGCAACTGACTCGAATTTACGTTGTTTTTTTTTTTTTTTCGATCACCCGTAGAGCTCGTTCAGTGTACGAGCGTGCATTGCAGGTGGATAGCCAGAACTCGACATTGTACCTGAAATACGTCGAGATGGAAATGAAGCACAAAAACATTGCTCTGGCGCGTAATCTCTTTGACAGGATAGTCACTATCTTGCCGCGTCGAGATCAGTTCTGGTAACGTATTTGAGTTTTTTTCTGGACATGCCTTAAAGATCCGCTAACCAAGGGATCGAGCGACTCTTTGTTATTATATTAATATCGCATTTTCATTTATTTATTTATTTATTCCCATGATCCTGTTGTTATAGGCTGAAATACACCTATATGGAGGAGATGTTGGAAGAAGTCGCTCGCGCCCGTCAGATTTTTGAGCGCTGGATGCAGTGGGAACCAGAGGAGGAAGCATGGATGGCATATGTCAAGTTTGAAAAGCGGTACAAGGAGCTGGACCGCGCACGAGCTGTCTACGAACGATTCGTTCATATCCATCCGGACCCCAAGAACTGGATCAAATGGGCCGAATTCGAGGAACGGGAAGGCTCAACTGAGAAGGCGCGAGATATCTTTACGAGAGCCATTGAGGTTATGGGTGAAGAACTGATGGAGCAGCGTCTGTTTATTGCGTTTGCGAAATTCGAGACTAGGCAAAAGGAGGTACGGACTAGGAGACAAAGGATCGAGATCTTCAGTATCCGCTTGCAAAGACATGTATTGACTCTTCTTTCTTTCTTTCTTTCCTTTTTTCTTTTTTGGCATTATAGACTGAAAGGGCACGCGTCATTTACAAGTATGCACTGGATCGCATCTCTCGCTCTAAATCTCAGGCGCTCTACAATCAATATGTGCAATTCGAGAAGCAGTATGGTGATAAGGACGGGATCGAGGATGTTGTTGTTGGCAAGCGACGGCTTCAGTATGAGGCAGTAAGTTATCAACAGCGAGGGCAGCCCGTCAACAATCTTATTGTTTCAGCAGATGCTAATCATATACCCGGTTATTTGTTTGCTTAGGATTTGGCAATTAATCTGAAGAACTACGACACTTGGTTCGACTATGGAAAGCTGGAGGAGAGCACAGGCGACGTGGATCGGGTTCGGGAGGTATATGAGCGAGCTATCGCGCAAATACCGCCAGCACAGGAGAAGCGTCTTTGGAGACGATACATCTATCTCTGGATCAAATACGCCTTGTTCGAGGAACTGGAAACAAAAGTATGTTCTGGAAACCCGTAAATGCCATAGCATGTGGAAGCAGCATTCGTTTGGATTATTCCAGGGGAAAAAGTCGCTAATCGGATCATGATTCGTTTTAGGATTATGAACGCACGAGACAGGTCTATAAGAGCTGCCTTCAGCTTATTCCTCACAAGGTGTTTACGTTTGCCAAGATCTGGCTGCTCTACGCCAAGTTTGAGATTCGACAGCTGGACCTTGCAGCAGCGCGCAAAACCTTGGGAATGGCTTTGGGCATGTGCCCCAAGGACAGGCTGTTCAAAGGATATATCGAATTGGAGTTGGAGGTGAGCGATATTATCATCGGACTGGCTACATTTTTTCTAGAATGTTCTTCTGGCACGCGATTCTGATACCTCGTATTTATATTATGAATTAGCTACGTGACATCTCGAGAGCGAGGGCACTGTATGCGAAATACTTGGAATGGTCGCCATCGAACTGTGCCGCATGGATCAAATTTGCAGAGCTCGAAAGCGAACTGCAGGATACAGAGCGTGCGAGAGCCATCTTTGATCTTGCAATTGCTCAGCCAGAATTGGACATGCCCGAGATCCTTTGGAAGGCTTGTATTGATTTTGAGGTGGGCGAGGAAGAATGGGGCAATGCACGATCGTTATACAGGCAATTGTTGGAGAGGACAGCTCATGTCAAGGTCTGGATCAGTTGGGCTCATTTTGAGGCGAGTGTTCCTGAAGAGGGTCAGGCTGCCGTGGCTCGGGAGGTGTTCAAGAAGGGTTGCCAGAAAATGAAGGAGCAAGGATTGAAGGAAGAACGTGTGATCCTGTTGGAGGCATGGAAGGAGTTTGAGCAGGCACAAGGAACAGCAGAGACACTCCAGACTGTGCAGGACCTTATGCCGAAGATGGTCAAGAAGCGCCGACAGATTGAGACTGCAGACGGGGCAATGGCAGGATCGTCACAATGGGAGGAGTACTACGATTATATCTTCCCAGACGATCAGGCGGAGAAGCCCAACTTCAAGCTGCTCAGCAAGGCACACGAGTGGAAAGCAAGGGTAAGTTCGATGGAGTGCAATGGTGTGGTTGGAAATCGGAAAGAAAAAAAAAAAAACGGCTACTGAGGAATATTCTATTGACCATCATAATCTTGTGCTCCTGTTTTAGATGGAAAGGGAAAAGGCCGAGAGAGCGGCGGCGGCAGCGGCAGCAGCAGAAGCAGCAGAAACAGCAGCAACAGCGCAGGCAGCAGAAGGATCTGCAGAAGAGGCCGATGGTGCAGGCCCTGGCTCTTCTCCGGAAGCACAAGAGTCTGGCAATTCGTCTGCATAATAAACAAAGCAGTCATTTTGCCGCTATTTCATCTATGATTGTTTGTGGCACCGCTCGTCTCGAAGTGTGTTCGTTCCTTGATTGCGACCATTGTCTGTTGCACCTTCATTTGCAGAAAAAAAAAAAGAAAAAGAAAAAACTTCACTTGACGTTCTTTAAAGCGGTCATTGAAGGATATCAAAGAACAGGACGGAGCTGAAAACAGAGAAACTCTTATTGAACAAGAACAACCACATAGCCAGGACCTGACACATTCGACATCGACATCAGCATGTCCATTGTACGACCCGTCTTACAGTCGCTGCCAAAGTTGCCTGCAGCAGGACTCTGGCCCACTCTGTTCAAAGTGTCAAGAGCACGCGGCCAGATGCGAGTGTCTGTCATGACTGAGGAGCTTGCGGGTATGTTGTGAACAGGATGAACGTTGGTGCGTGTGCGTGTGCGCGCGCGGGTGGAGGGTTTGTTTGCATTCCAGGTCGTATTCTTGCATTTTCTCCCTTCCTCCCTACACACGTACACACAGACACACAGACACACACACATACGAACATGGCGAGCACTGAACTTAGACGTGTATGTATGTGTTTTTTTTTTCTTTTTAGATCAGACGGCAAAGAGGATAGGTATCCAAGACCATCCGAATCGATCTGTCCTTGAGATCTTTCCAGGTACACTATGTCGATTTTTTTTTTTCGATTTTTTTTTTTTTTTTTTTTTTTATATTGTGAAGAGATTGGTGCTGATCCAGAAACTTTTTTCCATTCTCTGTTTGGTCCGCTGTATGATAGGTCCAGGACAGCTCACGCGGTCGATGGCATTGGCAGGTGCGAAGAAGGTGGTGACCGTGGAGAATGGAGAGGCATACCAAAAGTCATTGAAGGTACGGAGGGAAGGGGTCGATTCTGATCTTACGAGGACTTGAGAGCATGTCTTTTTGTTGTTGTTGTTGTTGTTTTTGATGTTTGTTGTTGATGTTGTTGATATTGTTGTTGAAGCGGGTTTGCTAACGACTCTGGGGGGAATCGCGATCATGGCAAGTAGTCCCTTATAGACGAATCTGGCGGGCGGATCCAGAACTTTGCTCTGAACCCGTCCTCGGATCCGTTTGAAGAAATCATGGACCCTACGAAGGCGGTCTTCCCGGATCTGGAACCTCAGCCGTGGGATAAGGTCCATACGGATCTGGTGATTGTGGGCTCGATCCCGAATTCGTCGTTGGGGGAGAAGGTGGTGCAGGATCTGTTGATTGCGTCAATAGGACGGATGGGGATCTTTAGGATGGGACGCGTGGAGATGTATATGTTCTGTTTCAAGGATGCAGTCAAGGTAAAACAACGCCGGAAGCTGGAAGCCAAAGCAGCTGTTGCTTTTTTTTTTATGGCAACGATAACGATGCCATTGTGCTAATTATGTTCGATTTCATGTTGCGATATCCGGGATGGGAAATTTTTTCGTATGGAATAGAGACTCAAGGCGGAGCCAGGGGAGCCAGCGAGGAACAGGGTGACGATTCTAGCGGAGGCGGCTGCAGAGATCATGCCGATCTCGCGTCCGGGATCGCATCATTTTCATCTGCCGTTTGATTATGAGCTCCTGCATATTGTCCCACATGAGAAACCCAAGATGGAAAGTAATGTTTTGTTTTATCTTGCAGAGGGAGGAAAGTGGGGGGAAAAAGCCTCTGTGTTGTTGGAATGAGAAGGCTGTGTATTGACGCGATTTTTTTTGATTTTTTTTTTAATGCACCTCTTTCTTCTGCAACCATAGCGTCGACGGAAATAATGGATTTCTGTCTGAGGAGTCTTTTCACGAACAAGTCGCACGCGCTTAACAAAGTGATCAAGTAAATGTGCCAACTTTTTTTTTTTTTTTTTTTTTATATATAAAAAAAGGAATCCTTCCTATGGCTATATGACCATTCTTTTAACTAATGTTTCCTGTGTGATTTTTTTTTCTTTTTTCAATTGTATGACCAATAACAATAGATTACTGGGACCAGGCGCAGATATTCTTCTGGGCCGACTGAGTTTCGACCACAACATTAAGATCAAGCATATGACATTGGAGCAGCTGAACGAGGTCGCGCTCAAGTTTGAGCAGTGGCCACTTCGACCGACGGTTCTGTATGATGATATGATCATGACTGAGACTAAGCGGAAGCGATAGGTCCCGTCCCTCCCTCCCCTCCCCTCCATCGAAGACGCAAGCAAGCATGCATGCGTTATTTTATTTGATTTCATTTCTTTTCATTGGCATTTTCAGAAAAAAATAAAAATAAAAAAAGTCCTCTTCATCGCTAATACGGATGTGGAAGGAAACAGGTGTGGTAGGAAGTGAGTTCGTGTTTAGAAAAAAGTGTTTATGAAGGTATAGAGACGCGTAGCTACTATCTATACCAAGTATATAAGCAAAGAAGGGTAGGTGTGTATCTTGCTTGGTTCCTGCGGGTAGACGTGCATACTTTCAACTTTTACGAGCTGTAAAAATATATATATATATATGTGTTCACGCCGGGTAGGAAGATGAAAGAATGTGAGTGAAAGATGAACAAGAGTATGTATGAGACACGGGGGGGGGGGATATTGATATGCGACGAGGAAGAAGTTTTTTTTTTTTTTAAACGTACGATTTGACCTCGACACCCTTCCAGAATGCGACCATGCCGGCGATGTTCTTGGCTGCATCCTTGGGCTTTGCATAGTACCTGAAAGAAAAGGGTAATAAGCGCAAAGGCTATGTTGTGAGAACGAGATGTCTTGCAAAATTCAAAGTTTTTTTTTTTTTTTTTTTTTTTTTGGAAGAAGGGAGGGGGAGGAGGGGTGCAAGCAGAAATGAATAAAGAATAAAGAATAAAGAATAACGAATAAAGAATAAAGAATAAAGAAAAACGTGCCGATTCCTTACCAGGCAGCATCCATGTTGACCTTGCCATCGACATCGATATCATAGTAACTGGCAGTTCCCTTCCATCCGCAGACGGTCTCGTTCGAGGACTCTTTGAAGTAGTCCTTGTTGATGGAGCTGACAGGGAACTGCGCAAATGTAATGATAAGGAAGGCAAAAAAAAAAAAAAAAAAAAAAGTGATTAGTAAAAATGCTGTGCAGTTGGTGAGCCGATCATAACTGGGCCTGGGCCAGGGCCAGTCCATGTAAAGAAACAGAGATTTGACACCTACGTAGATGTTTCCTTCGACCTTCTCGAATTCGTCCGTCTCGGCGAGGACTTGGTGAGGATGTAAGAAATGATAAGAAAGAAGCGTGAGAAAATAATAAATATTAAAAAAAAAAAACGAAAGCTATACTTTACTTCCAAAGGAATGCATGTTTAAGCGAGGTCCCCATGCAACGCTCGCTCAGATATTCACATAAAGCAAATTAAAGAAGAAAAATCTGTCAAGAGTTTGGACGCGTATATAATATATGTATACCTTTGCCGTTCCAGGTTGCGGTGTAGTGAGGCATGTTTCTGTAGAGAACTTGTGACGGACGGAGAATTGAGCGGAGCAGGTTGGAGATTGAAGACGTGGTAGTAATACTGGTGTGTTGCTGGGGGAAAAAAAAAAGTGTATGTAGGATGACGAAGCAGAATAGGGCCGCCCTTTTATAATGTCTGTGGAGAAAGAGAAAAAGGAAGGAAGGGGGATGTGCGCAGACCCTCCATCCCCCTCCTCTCCTGCGCAAACGCGATTGGGGCGAGCGAGCGAGCGAGCGAATCGCGCAGCTGTGGGAGGGGCAAACGGTGCGTTTCTTCTTTGGAGACAAGGATTCGCGCTATCCTTTGGGACTTTACCATACGCGAAAATAAAAAAGAGGGAAGATGCCAAAAGTAAAACGTGTTTATTATAGTTCTCTAGGCTGCAGACGATCGCGAGGCTTTGGACTTTTCAATCCTCTTACGGGCATTCTCCGCACCGACTTGCTTCTTCGCCATCGTCTTATGGGCTCCTTTATGCTTCTTCGAATCCTTATTGCTCATCCTCGTCTTGTCCCTCATCCCCTCTCCACCCTCCCAGAACGCGCCCGAGCCACCCATAGTCTTGATTGGACTCTCTCCACAGACGCAAGGCTTATCGCTCACAGTCTGCTCTCTCGAACAATGTCCACAGACCATCCGTTTCGCGTACTCACACTCATGTGAACCACCCTCCTTCTCGTCATGACACATATGGCAGGGATAGATCTTGGAGCAACACGGGAACCTGAACCAGCGGCGCGATTTCTTGTAATGATCACAAGCACCCTTCCGAGGGAGCGGTTCCCCAACCTTCAGTTCGAAATCCAGACCGTTCTTGTTCTTGAGAGGCTTTTTCTTCTTGAGGGGGAGTTGCGAGAGCGTGGAGGCATCCGCGCGCATGAGGTCCCCGGGACTGAGTTTGATGAATTTGAGATCACCTTCGATCGAGAGAATGAGACGGGCGTGACATTTCCGGCAGTTGGCGGTGGCGGACATGCCGCGGCCGATTCTTTGGCGGAAACCCGTAGGTGCTGTGGATGTCGGGACACGGGTCGTTACTGTACGGCCTGGTGCTTCAAAGCTCTCTTCGGTGGATGCTAGAGTCGTTCCAGAATCCACATGGGCGGTCATGTCCGCACCCGAGCCCAAGACTGTATCACATTCACTACAGGTAGGTACAAAGGCCGAGGGCAAGATATCATAAGCCGTACATCCCGCCAGATCCAAGTATCCGATCGTCCGGGATTGGATGTGGATGTATTCTGTGCGGAAATGGGCCCCCAAGAGCGATTGGCAGTTATCACAGGTTCTCCATTTCCGTTTATCTCCTCCTGATGGATTCACGGACGCGCTGTTGTTATTATTGTTATTATCGTCGGGAAGGAGGTCGGGGATATCAAAGAGGCCCTTGCAGCGGTTACAACGGACGAGGAGGTTGAGCGAGCGACAATAGAGGAGAGAGATATGCTCGAGCTTGAGATCGGGCATCCGGATCTCGATACCGCGTTTTGGGGCGGCATCGATAATAGGGCCGCCAGTTATAGAGGATTGGCCGTCTTGCTCGTCATCATCGTCGTCTTCTTCAGAGTGGGTCGCCGAATCTGCGTTGGAGTCATGGACGTCACCATGTTCTGATCCGTCTGGATCGTTGTCGTCGTCGTCGTCGTCATTGTCGCTGCTGTCGTCCTCGCTGGTGACCATGCCATTGTCCTCGCCTTGTTCAAAGTTTCTTGTAGGAAGCTGCTTTGGAGGGTCGACGTAGATGAGTCTTGGCTTTGACGTGTCGTCGCGGTGTAGAACGGCAGGAGCGTGATCGGGAGATGCAGCGGATTTAGACGCGCTTGATGATGGAGATGCGGTTTGGGATAGAGAGGGCTGTTCCAGTGGCGCAATGGGTGCTGATGGTGGTGCAGGAGCGGGCATGTTCATGAACTCTTTGAGGTCGCGGTTGAGCTGGTTCAGAAGCTGGAACAGCGACAGCTGGGGCATGGCTGCAGCCATCTTCCTGAACCCTTGTTCGACATTTCTAAAACAGGACAAGCAAAGGGGTTGATAAAGTTTCTCCCGTGTTTACAATTTACTGCGGGCAAATGTGCCATACCTTGCACGCCAGAGCTCAATCTCGGGGTTATGGCCATCCTGCTTCAGACGGATCTCACATGGCTCCAGAGGGAACTTTGTCGGGACGAGCAGGCTGATCCAGAGGGGACCCTGCCATGACACCGGCATCCGAGGTTTATCTGCAGATTCGAGGGAGATCTCTACTTCAGTTGCGGATATGGTTGAGAACGATGATCGGAAGCGTGCCTGAATCTGGGCCAGCTGCTTCTGTCGTTGCAGAGAAGCCTGTTCGATCTGTTGGGATGTAAAAGTTGGCTGGACAGGTTTAGGTGGTTGAGATGCAGGTACAGGAGTAGGCTTGACAGGGGTTTCGAATGAGCTGGCTGAAGACGACGACGACAGTAAAGGGGCGGAAGAGGAAGACGATGCCTCGGTTGTTGGCGTTGCTGAACCATTGGACGTAGAGACGCGGGCTGATTTTGCGGCAGATGCAGTGTTCGCTTGCTGACCATGTCCAACAAAGCGGATGGTTGGTGCTGGAGGCTTCTGAAGGAGTTCTTCCATGTTGACGTCCAGCCAATTGAGATGGGCGAGCAAGGACTTTTTCTGACGAGTGGCCTCTGCGAATCCTCGCTCGAGGTTGGTAGCATAGCCTTTGGGAATGTCCTTGTTGAGGACTTCGACACTGCAGGGCGACTGTGGGTAGTCTTTTGGAACGGTCAATTGGATGTGAAGGGACTCGATCTCGTAAGGAAAGTCCGGGTCGCTGGGAGTGATCTTTAGCTGAAAGATATCGGCGATTTGATCGCTGTTGGAGTCTGTGATGCGAACAAAGGAGGAGCTGAAGCGACTCTCGATCTGCGAGATCTCGTAGGTGCGGAGGGATGCAGCGGTCTGGTCCTGGGACAGATCACGGAGCTGCTTGGGGAGGGGTTTGCGGACAGGAGCTCTAGCGATGGTGGCAGTCGTTCTTGTTGGAGCGGCGGTTGCAGTGGATGCGGTTGCAGTGCGTGGAGCGCTTGAGGCAGGCTGAGGAGAGGGGGCGGTGTGGAGGAAGCGACATGCGGCTCCGTTTCTGCAGCCCTTCTTTGTTGAGAAGAACTGGCAGTGCTGGGAGGCCATGTTGGGGCCGAGGGTGCGGGTGTGGGCAGGTAAAGAGAGAGAGAGCAAGAGAAGAGAAGGTAGAAGGTAGAAAAGAAAAGAGAGCGTGAGGAATTCAAGGTGCGAAGGGTATGTAAGCGGAGAGAGAAAGAGAGAAGAGAGAGAGGAGATGTGGGAGAGATGGGAAAGGGTTAGGCTGCCGTCGATCCAATCAGTGTGCGCCCTCTGGGCTTCCTTTCCCCCACTCTCCCCCACTCTCTCCCTCTCTCTCTTCTCTCTCTCTCTTTCTCTCTCTCTTTCTCTCTCTTCTCTCTCTCTTCTCTCTCTCTCTCTCTCACTCCATCATCCCCCTCACTCTCCCCCCCCCACAGTCTCCCCCCTCACAGTCTCCCAAGGCCATCATCCCCATCATCCCCATCATCCCCACTCCCCCTCCCAGTCCCTCCTCTTTACACTCCCTCTTCCTCTTCCTCCTCCTCTTCCTCCCCTCCTCTCTCCCTCTCTTTCCCCTCTTTCCTCTCCCATCCCCATCCTCCACTTGATCTTCATCACCACGGCCATGTCACGAGACACCTCCTCTTCCTCCTCCCCCACCTCCTCCTCCCCCTCCTCCTCCTCCACCTTCTCCTTCGGCCCCGGCACCGGTGCATTCTCCTCCCTCGGCTCCTCCGCCAATCCCTCCTCCTCCTCCTCCTCCTCCTCGGGCCCTGCCAGCCGCCGCTCGTCCGCCCTGTCCTCCCTCGGCGATAGGTTCGGTCGTCCTGGCCCTGGATTGCCCACGGTCGACGAGAACGACCAGCATGCTGCCGAAAGACGCCCCCTCTCCAACTTCCCCTCTGTATCCACTTCCCCCAACGCCTCCGCCTCGGCCTCCTCTCGCAGCCAGGCCGCCAATCCGTCCCCCATATCTACCTCGTCCTCTCCCCCGAGTGGAGGACCATCCCCTGGGGCCAACCCCAGGCGCGGCCATGCTCGCTCAATGTCGATGAAGGAGCAAATGGACCAATTTGGCCAGGATAAGAACCGTGAGGGTGCCCCAAAGACCCTTCAATCGCTTCAGGAAATGATCAGCAGCCTGAAGAACTTGCCCCCGGCCAGCCAGAACAACCCAGCAAGCACCGCTGCATCTGGTGCCCCAATGGACCAGCAGCAGCAGCCTAGCCAGGGTCTCTCTCGCCACGAAAAGCGAATGTCCCTGTCTGCGCTGCCTTCACGAACCTCGGTGGGTACGGGCAGTATCAGCCCCATGGCTGCCAAGGAACCCGCCTTTAGTACCATCAGCACAACCACGACCCTTCACATCTCGCAGCCGCCTCGAGGAACATCAATTGAGACCGCACTCCAGTCGACCGTCGCAACCCTGCGTCGCCTTTCCGTCTCTGATCCAAAGCGCCCAGCGATCCCTGCTGCCAAGAAGGACGATGATTATGTAAGTAGCCTCTATGGCCTTGCTCGTTCCTTTTTTGTGTGATTTTGTCGAAAACAACATCCTAATATTTCGATTGCTGTTTTTAATGGGGCACAGGAGAGCGCGGCCGGCAGGAAAGCCAGCAATCGACGCTCTGTCGTTCTACCACAGGAGATTGGCTCACTTGGCAGTAACGTTGGCGATTCTCAGGATGTCAATCGACGTAATAGGCGCTCTTTCATAAACTCGGCAACCGATGGCTCGTATTACAGCCTTGCATCAGAGACAACAACAGCAACAACTACAGCAGCAGCAACGGGATCCTCCTCTTCGACTAGTGGTGCACCATCGACCTATCAGCCCAACCGTCGCTCTGTAATTATTCGTCCTGAAGAGGTAGCAGCATTACAGGAGGGCCGCCCATATGTTCCCTCCGCAGCTGCGAATGCAGCACGAGCAAACTTCTCGAGTGATGAGGAGACCGATGCCGTGGCTGACGCTCTTTCGGCGCTTGAAGGCAAGGGTAGCGTGGGCAACCGATCCAGTCTTGCCGCAAAGGCGCCCCATCGACGCTCGATCTCGGGCGTTGATCCAAACTCACTGGCAGAGTTCGCTTCCAAGCTGCCCAGCCATATGCAACCAGGCCCTGGCTCTGCAGCCTTCCAAAACTTTGGTCAAAGCCTTGTTAACAACGACGATACCCAGGACCGTCGACGCTACACGACTGTTTTCAACTTTCCTACCCAGAATCGCACCTCTGTCGCTGCCTCAGGCATGACTGGTTCTGCCAGCCGACGCCTCTCCGCGTTGCCGTCTGCCAAGGACGTCGATCGGAAGGACTGGCGCATGTGTAAGTTGTAGACAGAACAAATGCGTACAATGAACGCCTGCATTTTTCATCTTTTGTCGGTACTAATCACGATCGACCCATTCGGATCCTTTATATAGCCACTCCCGCGCCCTCGAATGGCGGACTCTCAAACAGGGATAGCGTCAGCTTGAAGGACAATGCGAATGGTCGACGCCCGCTATTCCAGGCTCACCTTACGTACTCCGATTTCCATTCACTTCTCACCAAACAGAAGCACAAGTACGTGCAGGGTGTCTTAAGAATCAACAAGCGGAATCGATCAGATGCCTATGTTACCGTGGACTCTCTTCCAGAGGGCGATGTTTACATCTGCGGCAGCAAGGATAGGAATCGCGCCCTGGAAGGAGACGTGGTCGGCATTGAGCTGATCGATTTTGAGGACATGCCCCTACAAAAGCTCGAGGGCGGCAAGGAGAAAAAGAGGAGCAAGCGCGTCGAAGACGTCGAAGAGGCAGGGGATGCGGATGTGGAGGACATCAAGCCAAAGTACTGCGGCCGTGTTGTCTCCATTGTTGAGCGCTCCCTGGTCCAGATGTTCTCTGGAACGTTGACCCTGCAGCGACCCAGCGGATCGGCCAAGAAAAACGAGCGCCGTCGCCAAGACGATGAGGACCAAAAGGGGCAACCCAGGATTGTCTGGTTCAAGCCGGTATGTACAAGGGTCGAGATTTTCTGTTGCTTTGCTCCTACGCTACCAGATGCCAGGTTCAAGACACTAATCTCAGCTTCTTTTTTTCTTTCTTTCTTTCTTTGGTATAGACCGACAAACGCGTGCCTCTTATTGCTATTCCTATCGACCAGGCGCCAGAGGACTTTGTGGAAAATCATGCCTCGTATACACACAAACTATTCCTTGCTACGATCAAGCGTTGGCCCCTGAGCTCCCTTCATCCCTTCGGACACCTGGAGCGTGAGTTGGGTGACATTGGCAACATTGAAATCGAGACCGAGGCCCTGCTGGCCGACAACAATGTCATGACTACCGCGTTTGGCGAAAAGGTGGAAAAGTGTCTGCCGGAACTCCCATGGGCTATTCCTGAGAACGAGCTGAGCCGTCGTCGCGATTTGCGCCAGAGCTGCACCTTCACGATCGATCCCGCGACCGCCAAGGACTTGGACGACGCAGTATCATGCATTCGCCTCGAGGATGGAACATACGAGATCGGAGTTCATATCGCGGATGTGTCACATTTCATCAAGGTCGGATCTGCATTGGATCGCGAGGCCAAGGCCCGGGCCACAACTGTTTACCTGGTACAAAAGGCGATTCCTATGCTTCCAAGCATCCTTTCCGAGGACCTGTGCAGCCTGAGAGTAAACGTCGAGCGCCTCACATTTTCAGTGTTCTGGAAGATGACGGAGCATGGAGATATTCTGGATACTTCGTTCGCGAAATCTATCATTCGATCATGTGCCCAGCTCTCGTACGACGATGCACAGAAGGTGATCACGGTCGGTTCCCTGGATCCCAAGGTTCAAGTCTTTGACCATCCACGGGCAATTGTCGAGGAAAATATCAAGACGTTTTTCGTAAGCATCACTTTTTTTCGCATTATGCTGTCCAGTTCGCGTGATGTATTTGGGAGGCACAATAATTTTCATTATCTAATGTCCTCCTTTGTCGTTGTTTTTTTTTTTCTGCTTGGCCTGTTAGAAACTGTCCATGATCCTCCGCCAAAAGCGCTTCGACAATGGCGCGCTTTCGATCAACTCGGTCAAGTTGGCTTTTGAGACGGACGAGCAGGATAACCCGGTGGATGTGTCGGTGTACGAACTCAAGGAAAGCAACCGACTGATCGAAGAGTTCATGCTGCTCGCTAACATGAGTGTCGCCAAGCAGATCTGCGAATTCTTCCCGGAGCAGGCCCTGCTGCGTCGACATGAGAATCCCCTCGAGAGACGTATGACCGACTTTATCTCGCACATGAACAAGATCGGACTTGAGCTGGATGCGTCGAGCGCAGGAGCGTTGCAGGCGTCCATGGATGCGATCCAAGATCCAGATGTACGCAAGGTCGTCCGTTTGTTGGCCGTCAAGCCAATGCACCGCGCCAAGTACATTTGCAGCGGAATGCTTCCTGCGAACAAGTACCATCACTACGCGCTCAATGCTCCGCTCTATACCCACTTTACCTCACCGATCCGGCGTTACGCTGATATTATCGTTCACCGGTTGCTGGAGGCATCCTTGACTGGAGGTGAGTTGCAGGTTGACGCCTTGCGTAGCGATGTGGCCTACTTGGAAGCACAAGGGCAAATACTTGCATCAGGCATCGAATCGGTGTGAGTGACTATGGTTGGTGGAGAGAAGGACATGACAAGATGGATACACATACGCCAGTTATTCTTGCCGTTCTTGCTTTTGCTCGTTTCTTAGGGGGGGGGGGAGGGAGGGAGGGAAGTATTGATCCAAGAACAGTTCACAAAGAAAGGGGAACTAAAGTGGATGCTACTTGATACCGGGGGAGGGTTGAAGAGGGAGTCAAGGACGCGAGAATGGTGGAAGGTGTTGGCAGGCGGCCAGCACAATGCATTTCTTTCACATCCATTTCTTCTATCTCCAGGTTGCTTGTATTTTTATTTCTATTTTATTTTTGTATTTTCTTCGTTTCCTCTCTCTCATTGTTCTGCTCTCCGGTCTATACCATCATTTATCTTAATTTATTTTTTTAACTGGCAGCCATCAGAAGAGTGAGCGAGTGAAAGAGAAGAAGTGAACAGAGAAATATTCATTTTACATCTGCAATTGTGTCCTGACTCTATCTGCATACTCTGTTTTGTGTGTTGCTATCTTGGATATTCTTTACTAGACACCAAAGTGTATCTCAACAAGGAGAATTGCCAGAAGAGTGCCAACCACTGTAACCTCAAGAAGGACGCAGCCAAGCTCGCTGAAGAGCAGAGCAGCCATCTCTTTCTGAGCCTCCTCCTCCGGAACATGACGGAGGAGAAGGGCATGGTGATTCGGGAAGGTATCGTGGTGCAGGTGCAGGATGTCTCGTTCGACGTCATGGTGGCTGAATACGGTCTGGAGAAGCGAGTGCATCTGGATCAGTTGCCGCTGGAACGCTATTCGTGGAACGAGACCACCGAGACCCTGAAGCTCTACTGGGGCTCGCAACCGTTCAAGACTGGGGAGGATGATACAGCTTCGATCCATGAGAACCATGCGGACAGGAGACGGTCGATCGCGTTCTCACAGTCGGCTTCACGACATGAGTCGATGGACCATCCGGACGACGCGACGAATGCGTACGATGATGAGCGTGGACTGTTTGATGATGATAGCGATTATGAAGACCACCAGGCGTCGTCTTCGATGCTTCGCTCGAGTCAGGACGATGATGCGGCGGACGAGCTCGCTGAGAACCTGAGCAAGATCAAGATGTTTGGGCGTGTGCAGGTGTTGGTCACGGCGGATACGACTGTGTCGCCTCCTTTGATCAAAGTTGTGGCCATGAACCCCTTTGCGACAGCTACGGCAGCGCCTTGAAAGTGGCAGTGGAGAGGAGGAGATAAAAGATAAAAAAAAAAAGAAAAAAGAAAAAGAAAAGGGAAAGCGAAGGGGGAGGATGGGGCTGAATGAGGTAGGGCGCGATAAGAGAAAACAAAAAAAAATATACATCGCTGTTCTGTTGTAAATAAAAAATGTGGTGTCGTACAGTCATGCCTATATCGAGGATGTCAAAGACGCGTTTGTTTGTACCATGCAGAGTGGCTGTGCGACGCATCCTTTTTTCAAATCTTGAGCTGGGATATTATTATTTACAACAAAGGCACAAAGGCCGGCCGAGCACTGTTGCTGCAGAGCTATCGATGCATGTTCACATGCACCATTTGCCAGATTTGCCAGTATGACCATCGACCATCTTTCTTGCATCTTGCATCTCGCTATATTCTCTATGACAAAAATAATCAAAATATAGGTTACTCAGTGTGCACTTTAACATCTGTCGTTATCGACACGAGGCGGCCTCAAATGTGGAGGTGAGCTGCCTGCATTCTTGTCAATAGCCCAAATTAAAAAAACTCGTTTACGCTTTCTTCACTCTATCTATCGACTTGGAAGAAATTATTGAGAAGGCAGGCATATCATTTCCCATACCAGTCGATGGCAAAGCAAACGCGTCAAGTTTAACAAAAAAGACGTCAGATTTGGACCCAGTGCATAGGATTCTGTAGTAGTCGGTCGCTCCATAAAATCTACTTTGACATTTGGGCTCCCAGAGATATCACTCGATGAAGTAATATAGAAAACCGCCCCTGGTTGGGCAGGGCTGGAGTATCGCGTCTCTAGGGAGGGGGGAATTAAATGCTTGGGTTTGTAGAAGCCTCCCCCCTTAACCGCAGGCAGGAGTAACTGAAGGGTGGGGTGTTGTGCCCAGTTGCCTTGGGCTTGCCACCAAAAATGTAGCTCCGACAAAAAAAAAAAAAAAATCAAATTCGCTTTGCTCATTTGCTCCCCCGCACGCCCTCCGTCAAAAACTCATCAATTCCTCTTCATTCGCACCACGACCGACCTACATCATGTACAAACATCTTTCAGCACCCACTCTTCCGGAGGCATCACAAACTGTTACGAAAGCTGAACAGGTTGGCGAATACGAACTGGGCGAGACGCTTGGTGTGGGCGCCTATGCTGTGTACGAAATACTTTTTGTGTGTGTGTGTGTGTGTGTGTGATTATGGTGCCTGAATAAACAGCAACCAACGCTTCTGACTCACCCCCGCCTGCGCAGACATGCGTCCGTCAGACCCCCAAAAAAACATGGAGAAAGGACTATGTTTCATCCTCGCCGCTACTTGTAACGAGAACAGCTCACCAACACACTGTTTTTAATGTCTCTCTCTCTCTCTCCTGTGCGTAGTGTGCGACTGGCCACTCACAAGAAAACGGCCGTTAAGGCTGCTGTCAAAATCATCCCCAAGGACCCGGAAGTGGGGCTCACGAAAACTATTCTGAAGGAATTGACCATCCATCGAGGCTTACAACATCGGAATATCTCTCGGTTCGTGGAGTCCAAGGAAGAGCCAGAGTGTCTTTATATCTTTGTCGAGTACGCTGCAGCCGGAGAGTTGTTTGACAAAATTGGTAAGTAGCACTTTCCGGCTTGATAATAATAATAGTAGTAATAATAAGCAGAGTATGGCTGATATGTGTTACAGTTGCTCAAAAGACCCTGCATTTTTTTTTTGTATCGATTTATTCGCGATTAGAGCCAGATCGAGGAATTCAGGAAGATTTGGCGCACTTGTACTTTTTGCAATTGATGGCAGGAGTGGTAAGTCACTATGTTTGCTTTAATCTAATGCGCATGAAGACTGAGTATATATTGAAGCTAACAAGCTGTTCCTTTGGCCTCTGCAGAGATACATGCATAGTAGAGGCATTTCGCATCGCGACCTGAAGCCAGAGAATATCCTTCTGGACGCGTCTGGTAGGTGATCAAGGGTCATGATGAAGATTATGATTCTGTCCGCTTCGTTTCTCATTTCGTTTTTCTGACGCGCGATTTGTCTCTTGATCCACACGGTGTAGGAACGCTCAAGATCTCAGATTTTGGACTTGCAACTGTATTCAAATACGGAGGAAGGAGCCGACCTCTTGAAACACCCTGTGGAAGCGCGCCATATGTCGCACCCGAGGTAAGGCGCATGCAACCGATCTGTTGCATTTAGGAGGTAAAGAGCTGAGCGTCTGCATGAAATATAATAAATAGGGTCCTGACAAAGTTCCATTGCTCGTATTAGGTTCTAGAGGAAGATTACAGTGGCGACGCTGTGGACATTTGGTCCTGCGGAATCATTCTCTATGTTATGATGATTGGCAGTAAGTCCATCGATTCTCTCTTTCATTATGCACCAGCAACAAATTACGACAACGGGCGAATGTCGCCTAACTTGCAGCGGATCTTTTTTTCGATTTTATCAAGACACTCCATGGGAGCTGCCGTCATTAGACAGCGAGGAATTTCGGTTATACCAGGAGAGCAATGGAAACCCCACACACGACCCTTGGAACAGGCTACAGGGACCCGTTAGAATTCTACTCCTGGGCATGCTTCGGATAAATCCCTCAAAGCGATACACCGTCAAACACATCTTGAGGGACGATTGGTACAGGCGGCCCAACGCGCTTATGACGGACGGCCTCGTTAATGACCCTGTACAGCTGGCATCACTGCTCATGGACAATGCCAATGACTCTACAAGTAGCTCGCCCGTGGTGGCGTACTCACAGCCCCTGAATATGGGACGTGTCTTACAAAGTCAAAGCGTGGTGTTTGACGCACGCAATTACGCTTCCTCACAGCCTGCTCGAAACAATGAAAGAGCTTCGGACAGTTCACTTGGAACGAGGATTGCGATTTCATGGCAGGACGAAGCATTGGAGTTGTCTCAGCCTGTAAGTACTTTAACATTGGCACTGCTTGAGCTGAGATTTTTTTTTTTAGGCGAGAGGAATTGTTATTAACCATGAGTTTTGTTTTTATTCCATGAACCGTTGAATACAGGCCACACAGTTCACAGAGGCGACCTTCCTGGAAGTTTTCTCTTCCGAACGCTTGACAAGATTCTTTTCGCAGACAGACGCAGATACTATTATTGATGCGCTGGCCGATGCAATGGTCAACAATCTGGTTGCTCATACAGTACACGCTAATCTACAAAAGGTATCAGAACACGATAGCATTCATGCGCTTGGGGATGGCATTTAGATGACATTAGTGCTAATTCTCTTATCGTTCTGTGCTGCTGATCCTAGATTACCATTTCAACGACAGACCAGAGAAGGTGCTTTTTGACAGGCGATGTTAAAGTCGTTCCCTACGGAGCTGAATTGCAGCTCGTCATGTTTGATAAGAGCAGAGTAAGTCGCGTTTACAGATCTACGCCCTTTTTTTTTTTTTTTTTTTTTTCAACGTGCTTTACAAGTTAATAGTGCGGACGAAGCTAATTCTTCTGCGTCTTCTTCATCCAACGATCGTAGGGTGATCCTCTTGAGTGGAAGAGAATGTTCAAGGCGCTGGTTTCGACCTTGCAAGATTCCGAGGATCCTATTCATCTGCAAATGAACCCATAGAAGCTCTCGTTGGGTGCAGAACAGCTATATTTAATGCTCATGCGATACGCAAGGCGAAGTAACAATAAAGATTGTTCTATGCTATCTCTGTAGTTTTCAAATGTCCACAAAAAATCAGCATTGGCGAACATGGGGATAAGAGTAAAAATTTTTATTCAAAACGTAATCTCTTTGATCTCGACTTGGCCAGGAACTCTGTATTGTCGTGCGCGCCAGAACTAGGCGATCGCTTCAGCTCGGCATCCTGTTCGATTTTCAGCGCATTGGGCGTCGTCCTGTTTCCTTCTGCCTTTGGTGTGATGACCAGATCGTCTTTCCTATCTTCGTCTTGATCGCTAGGCTCCCTCTTCAATAGACCGGCAACCTTGATATCGTGGCTCTGGCGCTCAGGATCCTCCTTTATACGTGCGAGAAGCCCTGGATACTTGCGGTCCTCCTCAAAATCCATGAGCTCGTTCTTCACATCCAGGTTCTTTTTGTCGTCGTCGTCGTCGTCATCGTAGTCGAACAGCACGTAATGGTCGGGCTCAGGTTTGATCGACACGTCCACATTGTACTTTGTGTCATCCTCAAACTTGACCATTCTAAGCGCGTCCTCCCCCTCGGATTTGACCTCGATCTTCAGCATGTCCAGTCGCTCAGGTAGAGCCGCCGATGATGAAGAAATGAGCAGTGATCGATGAATGTTATCCTTGACACCTTCTTCAGTTTTTTGAAGATCTTGTACTGGCCTCGGGCTGCTCTGCTCCAATGGATCAGCAAACGGCTGGTAGTGATCACGCATTGTTGCATCCTGACAATCGATATCCGCTCCTGTATGGCCATGCGCGGTCGTATCCTGATGGTCTCCCGCAGCCTGAGACTCTCCATCAGTATCGGACACAGCTCTCTTGGATGGGAATACAAGCGGGATTTGATGGTAGTCTGTCACTGTATTATCACGATCGTCGTCCTGGAAGGCAAGATAGTCATCCACAGTTGGATAAACATGAGCTCCTGATGAAGAATCCATGGTTTCATTGTATCCAAAGTTTGCTGAGGAAAGCTGGATCGACCTGGGTCCTTCACTGGTTGCTGCAGCGTGGCTCCTGTATATACGGCTCGGCACGCTCATAAAGCCGATATGACTAATGAACTCCCGCATTTTCCCATCATCCTCCATGCCTTTCTTGCCTGTAAGGTTGCTCCTGCTACTCTTCTTCTTTTTGTTCTTGCTTTCTTCGACTGTCTCAGTGGGGTTCACCTCAGCGGTTCCTGACGATTCCTCCTTGTCGATTTCATTCCTCCGGGTTAGGATCGCCTCCTCAAAAGAGTCTCTAATCACCAGGGTTTCCACATACACAGGCCGCATCTGCCCAATTCTGTGTGCGCGCTTGATGGCTTGGCGCATAGTAGCCGTCTGCCAGACAGGCGAGAGGAAATAGACGCGTGAGGCACTTGAGAGGTCGATACCAAAGGCGGCATGCTTCGTGTCCATGATGATTGCAGAGACGTTTTCGCTCGTGTTGAACGTCATGATGTTGCTGGAGCGCTCCTTTTCAGTCTATAAAAAACACGAGAATGGTTAACATATGATTTGGTTAAATGAGAGTTATTGATTGTTAAGCACTATCTAGAACATGGCGCAATAGATGTGCTACTTACCATGCCATGGGTATGATACATTAGAAAGCGCACTTTGGCCAGGGTGAGGTACTCGCTGATATAGTACATGGCCGTAAGACTCTGACAAAAGACGATGCATTTTTCAGAGTTGCGGTGGCGCAAGATCTGGTCGGCAATGTAATTCAGTTTACTGGATGTACTGGATAGGATCCTTGCTTGAGAGAGTCTCTCTCTCGTCATGGCGCGCTGTAGCTGTGTGACCTCTGTCGGCGCTGCTACATCGTCTCCGGAAGCATCGCGACTCGTTTCCTGAGATTGTTCGATCTCCGACATACTGGACCTCAGAGTGTTGATTTGCTTAGACATCACTACACAGATCTGGGCTGGTTCTTGAACCTCTGGTCCCCGCGCCTCCTGATAGCTACTTCCAGCTCCTGCAGATTTTGCATCGGCACTTCCTTCCCAGTCCATCGATTCCTCGCCTTCGAAAACAGTTGCATA
Source organism: Gamsiella multidivaricata (assembly GCF_025024155.1). NCBI lineage: Eukaryota > Fungi > Mortierellomycota > Mortierellomycetes > Mortierellales > Mortierellaceae > Gamsiella > Gamsiella multidivaricata. The sequence goes on from NW_026251788.1 coordinate 102,263, forward strand.
TCCCCTTTGAATAATAGTCGGTAGGTTTGAGCAGTAGTAACCAACTTCCTGCGTCCGTTGTAAGGCATTCCATCCCTTGTCCGATAGAGCATCGTTGATATGCTGGCGAACATCCTTCAGCAGCTGAAAGTCGTCTTCGGGGTACTTGCCTCCAACGGTTGCCTCATGTCTCTCGATCCCCCGCTGAACATTCTCCAAAGAACTCGAGAGCTGCTCCTGGTATTTACTTCCGCCAAGGTACCAGAAGCACCCATCCTTCAGGTTCTCGATCACACGGGCCAGATGTTTGCGATTACTTGGATGGAAAAAGTAATCCTGGTCCTCACGCTCGGTTAGGACAGCGTTGGCTTGGATGAGCGCCACTTGACAATTGAGTGCTAGGGCCTGATAGTAATCCAGCTCTAATCGGACGATCCTCTCGTGAAGCGGGGGTAGCCTGACATCTCGCTCCACATCCGCAGGCTTGTTGCGTACCATGATCCTGTCCATCAAATATCGTAGACGTGAAGCACTACTCAGGCTCGCCAGTGACCAATCGTCTGGGATTTCTCCTGTGCTGATGCGATAGTGATCTTCTAGAGATCGTATCAGGACTCTGGAGAAGAGATTCTTGTCCCCATAGTACGGCTGCAGGTGAAGGAACGACCTTATCAGCGTCGCGAGTCGTTCCAGATCGCCCTTGTCCGATAGTGTTAGCTGTACATTGGCAAAGGAAGACGGCTTCAGGTTGGCTAGGTTAAATGTCGGTGTTCCGGTACATATCCATCGGCGATCTGCATGGAGATGATCCGCGAACAGCGTATGGTCCGAGAGCTTCAGTCCCATGCTATGGCCCTCGTCCACGATCACACGCTTCCATCTAATCTGCATTAGCGGGGAAATGGATCGTGGGGCTCGACAATGGCATGAAATATACTGGGAGTCGCACAGGCAAGGCGGTTTCTCTGCAGTAAAAATACCGAAAATAAAAGACGTCGATTAGGTGTCGAGCGCAAAAAAAAAGACTATGAAAAATAAAAAGTGACGGGCTGCTTTACCTTTCGTATGCTTAACAGAGTAGGAGCCAGGTTCATACTCCTGTGCGAATCGAGTCAGGGAGATAAGGACCATATCGTGTTTCAACAGGGTCCGATGATCTGGAATCTCCCTGCCCTTGCCCGGCTCAATCCGCAACAACTTCAGTGCGAAATTCTCGGTGTGCTGCAAATGCAACAACAAGAAGAACTAGGTTGGTGCCATTGAAAACAACGATGCACTCGCGATGTTCGTGAAGGTATGTACCTTATTGACCTCATTACACCATTGATCCATCAAATTAGGCGGCACAATGACAAGCGTTGTTGTTGATAGATAAATCTCTGGGGAGCGATCCTTTGTCTTGAGCTGCTTTGCTCTCGTCAGATTGCTTCTTGCGTTCCTGTCCTCGGCATAATAATACACTGATAGGTCCTCAAGCAGTTCCATGCTCCCGGGGTTGATATAGTCTTGGATCCGTTTATAATCAATTTGGTTTAGTTTGACCGCTGCTGCCGCAAGATCCCGTAAATCTGGTATCTGGGCTCCGGGAACCAGTGCCAGATTCGCTGTAGCAACTGAATTAAGCCCGTCCTGAGCTACAGTTGCTGAGGGCCCCGTGTCCGAATAAAGCTCGCAATACAACTGTGTCCCGATGGTTGGAGGCTTGCTGGACTGGTGGAGAGTCTGCATGATCAATGCAATACAAATACACGACTTGCCTGTGCCCTGTAAAAGACCACAGCCAAAATCAATTGGAAGTCAGGAATGCCAGAAATGGCGAAACTGGCCCCCGGAAGCGACCAATTGGAGACAGAAATGAACCTACCATGTCCTCACAAATAATCCCTCCAGGGATGTCATCCCATTTCGACTCTGGATTACGGCAGATAACAAGGCTGTCATTGGCCATGTTGATATAGTAAGCCCTGCCTTCCATATCTTGCATGGGCACGAGAGTGGGGTCGAGGATGTAATCTGGGTAGAGTTCTCGTCGCAGCAGTTTCCAGAGAGAGTTCTTTTGATAGTCGTAAAGTCTTGTTCGCATCCCTTTGGGCGAGTCGCGTTCCAATGTCTGCCTGAGGATCTGCTGTACTGCTCTGGAAGGCGGTCGAGCATCAGTCCGCACGAACGGGTCGTCTGCTGCTCGGGGTGACGGCATATCAAGATAAATGTTAAGAAGGTGCTTGGCTTTGTCGTCCTGGAAAATGGTCATGGGCGTGTATCCCGGGAGGGGCAGTTCGAGCTCGTCGCTGAATATCAGTGGGTCCACATTCATGTTCAGGAGGACCATCGAAAGTGCCTGCTTGGATTCCTTGTCATGGTTCTTTTGGGCCCTTTGTTCGCCGAAACGTCGTTGCGGGGCGCGATGATTTCGAGCGGAATCAAGGGCGTATATCAGGAACCTTGTCTGTTGATGCCCATTAGCGGCGGAGAGATGAAGTTGGCGATATTGCAAGATGTTTGTTTGGTTGAGATACTGGAGTGCTTGCGCCATCAAGCTGTCTCGAAGAAGGTTGTCTTCATTGCTGTGGAACGGTCTTGGGGCATATCCAACTGTAGGGTGCTGCAGGCCGACGGGCCCATGAGTGTCCCATGAGCCGATGGGGATTCCATGGACCATGGTGCAGTTCGTTGGAGAAAGGAAGGATAGTCGTGAGCTCTCTATTCCCACCCCGCATCAAATAAGGTCCGACAAAGAAATGGGTGTTTGGAGTTTCGACTGACTGCACAGCCACAACACGTCGCATGTCGGGAGGCAATGGCGCCAGTCCCGCCCTGGGACAACTGGGGGAATCAACCCAGTCGTGCATCACGATGCATTTGTGAGGGTCATGATGGCTCCAGTGCCAGGTCAGGACTCTTCGCCATGGACATGCACGCCAGCCCATACCACAGAATGGGTACTAAACGCTGCGCATCAGCCGTGCATGTGCCTCCCTGTCCAGTAGGAGCCTCTTCTCCCCCTCACAGACCTCATCACTTGAGAGGTTTGTAAAGTCCGGATGATGCCACGAGTAGATCGATGCTGGTAAGTAAGATCCTCTCGCGTGGATTGTTTGCTGGATGCATTGTCATGTGGATGCTTTTCACAGCCCGGCTGGGTGTTTGAGCTCCCTGTGCGTTCCACGTTGACAAAGTTGACAGGGGCGGATATATCTTGGGGGGTTGTACCTCGCAAAACCTTATTTTTGGATGCACAGTGAATACACGTCATTTGCTGGGGAAAGCATCTCTTTTCTTTCCATCTCCCATTACCATTTCAGTTCCTCTAAGCGCTCGATTTTAATTCTTCTCCACTCTCCACATCTTAGCACCGTCTTCCACTTTCTTATCATCCTCTCGAACACACTCTCATTTTCACTATGAATTACTGGCTGAAGGGTAGCTCTCCAATCGATGACCTCGTCGGTAGGTCTTGTCTCCTTTGCAGCATGGTGCAACTCCCTTCCCTGTGCGACTCTCGGCTTTGAGTGCCAAAGCAGAATGTCGTTCATCAACTCCTGGCAGCTAATTCATCTACTTGTCTTATCCTTACTTTTTCAGACAAGGCCACCTCAGAAAACTTACCAGTAGGCTCAGAAGACTTGGCACTCAATCTCGAGATTTGCGACCAGATCAGGTCCAAGCAGGTCTCCTCCAAAGATGCCATCAAGGCACTCAAGCGACGTATCAGTCACAAGAATCCCAATGTCCAGCTCCTTGCCTTGGGGGTAATGCCTCATTTGCTTGCTCAGGTTGCATGGCGCCCTAGTGGGTGGTACAAAGTCTTGGCTATAGTTTTGACAAGTTTTTTGTATGAATTTTCGACTTTGGAAATAGCTGACGGATGTCTGTGTCAAGAACGGCGGCCAGCACTTTCTTGTCGAAGTTGCGTCTCGCGAGTTCGTTGATAACCTAACTTCGATCCTGAAGGCACCTGTATGTATTGTCCACCGCCGCTTTGGCTACGAACGTGTGAATTACTCCTTGGAATTTTGGCTGACCATGCATGCTCTAATACTGTCAATTATAGGCTGGCTGCAACTTGGAGGTCAAGAATAAAATCCTCACTCTACTTCAGATATGGGGGCGTCTATTCCGTGGGAAGCAGGGCTTGGGATATGTTTGCGACACCTATCTGATCCTTCAGCATGAGGGCTACGAGTTTCCTCCGGTGGATAATGTCGGCGCAGCGCTTGTCGAGACTCCGGCAGTAAGATGTCCCAGCATGACTAATATAGCTTTTTTTTTTTTTTTTTTTTTTTTGACCGAATATTCTTCGTAGCTCTAACCATCGTATTCTTTTAACCACTCCGATTACAGCCCCCAGACTGGACGGACTCCGATGTGTGCACACGATGCAGGACGGCATTCACACTCACCAACCGTAAGCATCACTGCCGCGCATGTGGCTCGACTTTCTGTGGACAGTGTTCCAGCAAAACCATGTCGTTGCCTCATCTTGGAGTCAACCAAGAGGTTCGAGTGTGCGATGGGTGTTGGATCAAGAAGAAGATGGGAGGGAAAGGCACTGCCGTACATGATAGCTTTGGCCTTGGAGGACCAGCAGAATTTGTTCCCAGCACGAACAGCCCAAAGCAAACCATTACTTCGACATCTACCAATGCACAGTCTTCGAATCTTGATAATGAGGATGATGATCTGAAGAAGGCGATCGAACTGTCACTCAAGGAAGCCAATTCTCGGCCAGGATATTCAGCCCCTTCAGCAGCACGCAACGAACCCATTTCCAGAGGGACAACAGGGCCATCCCATGAGGAAGACGACGCGGACCTGTTGGCGGCCATTGAAGCGTCCTTGAAAGAGACCAAACTCAGTGGATCTCAGTCAAAGCAGTCAGCTTATGAAACATACACATACACCAAACCCGAAGTATGAGACTCGCTGGTTCGTCAATATTCAGCATTTTCAGTCCTTCTGTTCGATCTCGGTCGTTGATAGCATACTCTTTTTTCCTTTATAGGTATCTACTACTGTGAGTGCTGGCTTGGCAAACGATCTGACATCAACTGAGAAGGAGAACATTGAGATGTTCTCCTCGCTTGTTGACAGGATTCAGATGACGAATGGTGATGTTGCTGGAAATCGGGAGGTTCAGGCGTTATATGAGCAGATCTCGAAGTTTCAAATGAAGCTTGCATTAAGCATTGAGGAGGCCGATAAAAAGCAACGTAAGTACACAATGGCACGAATCTGATATGCCCCTTCCTACTGCGATACTCCTTCAGCTCCATGCTTATACCATGCTACTTTTCATTTCACTGAACCACTTTATAGGCGAGGCTATCCAATTCAATGAGAAGATTGATCAGGCTGTTAAGATGTACGATCATTTGTTGCAGGAGCGGCTCAAATCTACATATCAGCACCGGATAAACACCAGCGCCTATGGATATCCCGGCGTCCAGCCACATCCAGCAGAACCCCACGTGGGCTACAACGTCGCCTTGCCTTCTCAAGCAGTTCATAATAACCCAGGGTACCCTCATTTGACCGGATCGGACCCTCATTACAGCCCATACATCCCAGGAGTACTTTATAATCATCAGGTGCCTCCATCCTTTGCACCACAAGCACCACAAGCACCACCCTCACAATCCAGTTACCAGTATCAGACCTCCGTGCCTCCAGCAACCGCCCCCTTCGATGTTTCTTCGTCTATGGCGGGCTCTACAGGAGTAGAATATGCCAGTGCTCCATTTGCATCCGCTCCCCCTTCAGTTCAGCAAATACCTGCTCAAACGATGTACCAGCCAAACCAGGATCTGTTCTCTGTTGTTTCCCCACCTGGTGTTCAGACACCCGGCCAGTTTCAACATCAGGGTTACCAGCCGATAGCTACGCAGCAGATGCAATCTACTGCGGTCGATCTGCATGGACAAACAGCATACGCACCCTATCAGCAACAACAGGCACCATATGCACCAGCAGCACCGATTGCGCCTGCAGCCCCTGTTGAGGAGAAACCTCTTATTGAACTGTAACTCGAAATAAAAAGCAGTCATCTCAGCCACTCTCTGGCTCCCTCTATACAGTTTTCGCGTGGCAGACCAACTTGCATGGGGCCAACTGCACCAAACCCGCCACTAAAAAAGATTCTTCGCTCCGCTCTTCTTTACCTTCACCTTCCTTCTCTCCTTTCTAGTTCCCCATTCCCTTTCAGCCATTGTATTCCCTCGCTACTTACTCTTCAAAATCTACGGTCAAACAAGAGCAACCCCCCCCCCCCCCCCTTAGAACCACACAGCGCACCAGCACTTTTTTTTTTATTTCCTTTTCATGAGCTCAAACCGGACACCTATTCCAGGTAAGCGATACCCAGCCCATGAAGGAAATCCCCCTCTTTCCACCAGCATTGGTGCATTCAGCAACAACGATTGCAGTTTCTTGTTCTCAGAAACAACAGTGAGCGAGGGTGCCAATCAATAGTCATATATGCCGATATCATTTTTATTGTTCTTATGCATCAGTTCGCTCCTTCCTCACTTCCCCACGCCATGCAAATGCTTGTCGACACCGAACTGGTCTTGCTTCTTCTGCTAGCCCTGTCTTTTTTGCTGTATCCTCACCGGCTTTGTTTCCCTCACCTTTTTGTTACCACACCTTCCGCCTTCGCGACAGAAGCCAGCTCGAGCAAGAAACGCAAGTCGTCAAGTTTTGCCGCGCGTCCCTCGAATTCAGCCACTGGAGAAGGATCCTCCTCTTCCAGCTCTTCGTCTGCTCAGCGTCCTTCTTCTTCTACTTCATCTTCCTCCGCTACTCTTCCCTTCAAGGTCTTGCCTGCCAATCCCCTCGAAAATTCATTTGCCCGTGCACGCGAACTCGAGGCCTCGAAACGTCGGCGCACTATTTCAAAGGAAACTGAATCCTCCAGTCTGAAGAACCAGGACAGCCTCAGTAACGAGAACAGTGATAGTAGCAGCATGTCTACTCAATCACACTCCAACATTTTTACAACGGCGGGCTCAAGTTCCACAGGAATCGGTCTAGGACGCGCCGGCACGAGGACAGGTGACGGTGGTTCTTCAGCTTCAGTCATCACAAATGGTATCAAGAGCAGTGCTCCCGCAGTCCGTCGAACAGGCGTGCAGGGAAAACAACCTGTTAAGAAGTTGGTCATCAAGAACTTTACAGGTATATTTCGATGGCGATGATTATCCATTCTTCGAACGGTTTTTTCTTTATGGGTATTTTTCTAAATCACTTTAATACTCTTTCCACTCTAGTAACGCCTCAATTGCCGAAGGATTACGAAAACGAGACGTGGAAGGTACTCCAGCAGGCGGTTCAGGCCATCCAGGAATCGCGGCCCGTGAACTCGTCACTGGAGGAGCTCTACAAAACGTGCGAAAACCTATGTCATCAAAAGCACGGCGACTCGCTTTACAAGAAGCTTTCGGCCGAGGTCGAAAGACACGTTCAAAAGGTGGTCGGGGACCTACTGAACAACAATTCTGATCAAGACATCTTCCTGGAGGCTGTCGAATCTGCATGGACCGATCACTGCCGGCAGTTGATCATGATTCGCAGTATCTTTTTGTATCTGGACCGCACGTTCGTCTTGCAGACGTTGGGAGTGTCTAGCATTTGGGAGATGGGTCTCGATCTCTGGCGGCGACTGGTTATGAACCAAAATGAGATCCGCAGCAAGGTTTTGGGTGGTCTTCTCCGCTTGATCGATAAGGACCGCCAGGGAGATGCAATTTCACATCAGCTTGTGCTGTCGTTGCTGCGCATGCTGACAGACATCCACATGTACACTTCGGTCTTCGAGACGCCATTCTTGCAAGCCTCTCGTCTTTATTACCATGTTGAGGGTGAAAACAACGTCCACCACTTCACTGTACCAGAGTACCTACGATATGTTCAGCAGCGATTGCTCGAGGAGACCACGCGCTTCGAAGGTTATCTAGACAAGTCCACGCGGCGTGGCTTGATCTCTGCAGTTGAGGGCGAGCTTTTGGAACGATGGACAGACATGCTCCTACAAAAGGGCTTTGAGAGCGTGATGGCCGATCATAACCTGGCGGATTTGAAGCTGTGGCACGATCTGTTGGCAAGAGTGAATGTCCTCGAGAAGTTAAGTCTTCACTTTGGGAACTACGTCAAGGTAACTGTCATACTATCGCAATCGCTATGGGCTGCCGGCTTATTCGCGTCAAGCTCTGACCATAGGTTTTATCTGGTACCGATATAGAAAACGGGCAAGGCTTTGGTGGTCGACCCAGCACGAGATGACACAATGGTCGAGGACCTACTCAAATTCAAGAAGGGTGTGGACGAGGTTGTCAGCAAATGCTTCCAGAATTCGGAACTGTTCCTCAACGTCCTCAAGGAATGCTTCGAATCCTTTATCAATACTCGACAAAATAAGCCTGCGGAACTGGTGGCCAAGTATCTGGACCTAAGACTGCGCAGTGGCAACAAGGTAATTGGACAAGCAGTATCTCAGGGATGCACCTTCTTCAAACGCTTATGCAATCTCCGAGAATGCTGTTAACGCGCGCAATTGCTTTTTTTTTTTAGGAATTATCGGACGAGGAAATGGAATCAACGCTGGAGAGGGTTTTGATCTTGTTCCGATATATTCAGGGCAAGGATGTCTTCGAGGCGTTTTACAAACGCGATCTTGCCAAAAGATTGCTACTCAATAAGAGTGCTTCTTTTGATGCTGAGAAGAGCATGCTGAGCAAGCTGAAAGCAGGTACGGGTTTATTTTTTATTTATTATATTATGAGAGGACACAAAGAATTAGAGACTGATACTGTGTGCTCTTGGCTTGGTAATAGAATGTGGGTCTGGATTTACCACCAAATTGGAGGGCATGTTCAAGGATATGGACACTTCAAAGGACATCATGATCAATTTTAGGGTAAGTGGGCTAAGGATGATATATGTACTTATCTCATCCACCATGACTGAGTTTATTTAAATTTACGTTTATCCTGTAGGCGAGCAAAATGCACAACAAGATCGGTTCTTTGGATCTCACTGTGAACGTTTTGACACAAGGAAACTGGCCAACCTATCCACCAGCTGAAGCCAACATTCCGGACCAGGTTAGTGAGATGCGAGACTTGGATCTATTGCTTATCAAGGGAGTGTTGAATACTAAACTAGCTCGTTTGTACTCTAGATATCACGATGCCAGGAAGTGTTCAAAGAGTTTTATTTATCTAAGCATAAGGGCAGACGACTGATGTGGCAGAACTCACTGGGACACAGTGTTGTCAAGGCATACTTCACATCGGTAAGGGGATCACTGTCATCATATGGAATGCTTATTGCGGTCTGGATAACCACATTAATGCTGATCAGTATACCCCGTTCGCTTTCTTTTCTCGAGCAGGGCACCAAAGAGCTGCAGCTTAGTTTGTTCCAAGCCATCATTTTGCTATTGTTCAACGATGTGGGCGACTCTGCACTGTCATACAAGGACATCGGGCAGCTATCTAACATTGGTAAAATACGATGCATGATGCGATGGCCTTTCCGAGCAAACCATGCACGCGTATTAATGAACAGTACATGATTGACACTTTTCTTTATCTTCAAACTACTCACACATTAGAAACCAAGGAACTGAGTCGAACGCTGCAGTCACTGGCCTGTGGAAAGTATCGCGTCCTTGTAAAGCATCCAAAGTCCAAGGACGTCTCGGAGACGGATGAGTTCACGTTCAACAAAGACTTTACTGCCTCACTGACAAGGATAAAGATCAACGCGATCCAGCTCAAGGAGACACAGGAGGAGAACGCGTCGACGAATGAACGCATCTTCCAGGACAGACAGTTCCAGGTTGATGCAGCGATCGTCAGGATCATGAAGACACGAAAGCAGCTATCGCACACATTGCTCATCAGCGAGTTGTTCGACCAATTGAAGTTTGCCATTAAGGTATACAAGTGCAACCTGTAACATGTAGCTGGGGACTGATATTTATTGGTAGTAGGAATGGATGGATGGCTAATAGCCTTCCGCTTCTCTTTCTTTCTATAGCCTTCGGATTTGAAGAAGCGGATCGAAAGTCTTATCGATCGCGACTACCTGGAGCGCGATAAGAATGATCAGAGTCTTTATAAATATGTGGCATAAAGCTGCAGGGACCTCCTCCTCTAGTTACCGAGGCACCTATTTTTTGCACAATCATGTACATCGACACCGTTGGCGTATCTCACCCAACCTGTATTTTGAATTGAAAGGCAGAGAGAAAAAATAAAGAAAGAAAAACCATTCATGTTGCCGAAATAGCAAAAAAATCGGCGCATTGTTGTTCTCAGCTTCAGTTCTGGCGTGCAGCTGTCTGTAGCTTTGCGGCGTTGGTGTCGTCGCGGCTGCCCTTGAGGAATGGCATCAGATCACTTCCGCCTGTTCCTTTAATTGAGGGTTCTGCTTGATCCTCTTCGTTCCGGTTCTCTTCCTTTTTGGGTAGTTCCTTGCTGACCTGGACACGATAGTCCTCCCATCCCTCTGGTGGGTCTCTCTTAGCTTGGGTCATAACGTAGCGGGTCACGACCTGGATATGGGTATCTCGGAACAGCTTGATCTGGTGCACACAGGCATCATAGGTAGCGATCAGCTCCTTCGTCTGCTCGTCTGCTTGCTCCGAGTCGACTTTGGAACGTACATAGGCACGCAAGTTGGTAACCTTGGCAAGATGGTCCAAAAAGTCGCGATGAGGACCTGGCATGAAGTTCTTCATCTTGAGCATTAAGGCGTTGGGTGTCTTGGTTTCGGCCGAGGAACCCGGCTCATGGTGATCGATGCCAAAGATGAGATCGAGAGCTGGGAAGAGAGAAGTCTGGCCGCCAGTGCTGCCCATGAGATGTTTGCGCTCGTTGTTGTTCACACCCTTGTACTCGAGACCGTTGGGCAGACCGAGTCCGGCCGCGTTTTCGGAGCCGGACAGATACTTGCGAATCTTCCAGTAGAAGACAGCGGGATCGCATTTTTCAAACATGCGTGCTGAGGATGATGTAGCGAATGGTTATTAGTGATGGGTATGAAAGAAATACGGATACAGATTGTCGATACTGCTGCAAAGGATGGGCTCTGTAAACTCACCCAACAGCTTGCCGACCGGTTCCAATCGGGTCAGGGCAGCCTTGAGATTTACTGTGGTGGCCACGACGTCGTCTTTGCGGGCAGCGTGCATGGCGTTGAGCAGGAACTGCAATGCTGCACCACCTTCAGCCTCGATTGCTATGGAAACGATAAGGAACCATGTCTCGTCGGATGTTCCTGTCATCGTCGACAGCGCATCGAGGTTTCTTTCCATCCAAGGATAAACAAGTTGGGTTCAAAAAGCGTTAGTTCTGAGGGACCTTTTCTTTTTGCGCAGTACTAAATGAGAAAGGAAAAGTTGATTGCATGTGTATACTCGATAGCATGGGTCCCTTGAGGATCCTTCAGCTTCCAGTTCCAGAGATTGCTGGAGGCATAAGTCAGGACCGGATAGATCTCGACCAGGTCTGCGGCTGCTTGCCAGGGAACAGCCAGGGGAGCTGGAATGGACTGATACACCAAAAGAAATAAGTAAGCATACAGGTAATCTATTTCATTCGATGCATACATGCACAAACAACAATGAGGGTGATTCAAAGTATATGTACTTGGGCAATATCTAGACCGCTGCCCCAGACATATGAATGGGCCATGATGCTCAGTAGGACGTATGCACGCTTATGCTCGGCTTTTGTCTCCAGACGACTAACATCCAGCAGTGGCAGCTGCCGATAAAATATAAAAATGGTGTTTAGCGATTCAATCTCGTCCTGTTTACTATGATAATCTACTACCTCCGTTTTACCTGGTCGACACGAGCTCGGAGCTGTCTTGAATCAATCAATACGTTTAATTGATCCATAATCTCTTCCCAGGGCGCGAAATAGGGCTGTGTCAATCGAGCGAGTGGCTGTGGGTATGGGACAAATCCCGTCTTAGGGGATACATCATAATCTTCTAGGACTGGCAAGGGAATCGCATCTTGAGGAGGATGAGGGGTGTTAGCGGCGAGCATAGCGGTGGTGGAGTGAATTTTTTTTTTTCTTTAGTTATCCAAGCTTGAGGTCTAAGACGAAGATCAAGGTTAAAAGCGGTGGTTCTTGAGTTGGGAAGAGAGCAGAGGTGAAGAGAAAAAAAAAGAAGAGAGGCGAGAAATGGAACGACTTGGATGCGATGCTTTATTTCCCGAGAATCAGAGTTTGCAAAAGCTCTAGACACACAAAGTGGGAGCCAGGAGTGCTTTGTACACAAAGGGTTTGTTCGTCAGTGCTACGGCTTTCCCTGTCCATTGCCGAAAAGTCGATAAACTTTGTTGTGTTCTTAGATAGAGTATCCACAATTTGTCATCCTACGCCGAAGGAAGGCCATGGAAGGTAGGAGGCCACCGAGAGGAGGACGCCACGACGTCAGAGTCCTCGAGAAAGCTTAAGACGATGAGTCTACGACGATGCCTTGGCGGATGTGTAGTGTGCCACTGCGGTACTGCCCTTCCTTTGAAGTCCAAGGACGCGCTCAATCGATCGGCCATGGAGCGGACTTGCCAATTTTAGATTAGCGGGGTGAACCAGTGTAACAGCACTCGGACACTCTCTCCGGCTCCTCTCTCTGCACTCCTTCTCCCCTCCTTCCGCCTCCCTCAGTCAAAGGACGCGTCGTCTTCCTTATTCTTGGCCAGAGGACACTTCCTTGAGCGAGTCAACAATGCCTCGGCGGTCCCTCGGAGTCTGTGATTGGATTGGCCAGTTCAATTGCTCCAAACCTATCAGCTTCAGCAGCTTCACTGCCGCCGTGGCACTGCAATTGCAGCGGTGCGCCATACGCAGTGCCTGTTGTACGTAGCAGACTGTCTTCTTCCCCCTCTCCTCTTCGTCCTCGCTTTCTTGCCGACCCCATTGCTCCATTTGCAGTCGACAAGTTATGTCCATTGCCCATTTGTGCGCTGTCTCGATCAGTTGATTCTCTGTGGCTGGTCCTCGGATAACTTTCTCGCGTGGATCCAAACTCAGTCGGCTCTCATTTGCTCCAACGGAACAACATTTTTGTAAGCTGGCTGCAGCCCACTCTCCTTTCACACCTCCTTCCTCCGTCCTCGTCTTCCTCGTCTTCTTCGATGCATCCCACCTCGACTGCTATAACTCACCCTTACCGCCCTTGTTCACATAACACCAGCCTAGACGCGCTCAATTGCAACGTCCTCGCGAAGGAGCCCTTTTGACGCATGCAGATTCGTCCAACATCGGTTCATCATCCTTGAGGGCGATCCCACTTCTTTTTTTTTTTTTTTTTTTTTTTTTCTTAGACTGCAAGGAACCAAGGTAGGCCAGTTGTGCATAGTTACGAGGTATGCGTGAACGAAGAGGACGATCCGAAGTAAGGTTGCCATTGGCGGCGATCGAGCTTTTCTAACAAGACGGATGCTTTGAATCTCTAGGACAGATCGCGGGAGACAGAATTGCTCGATCAAACAGACGTTACCATGCAGACCCCAGGAATGTACACCGCCGAAGGAAACAACGCGAACGGATTCGCCATTCCAAAGCGCTCTCGCCGCCTGTCGCAGGACTCCGCTTCACTGTCGACCCGCCAGACCGACTTGGGAATGCAGTTGGACAGGGATTTAATCATGGCGGAAGAGCATTCGCGACATGCAGACGGCGGATCAGATGCAGCTGTTGATGAGAAGAGGCCAAGGGCACGGCGCTCATCGAACGAGAGTCGAAATGCAGAATCCAGTGGTCCAATGAATCCTCCTTCTGCGACTCGGCACCATCGAGGATCCTCCAACAGCAATGAATGCAAGGATGCAGCGGCTTCCGCACGGCACTATGGCCCCTATCGCTCCACTCTGGATTTGGACAGGAGGACAAGTCAGAAGCCGCTTCCACCACGCCTTTCCGGACATGGCAGATCATCATCGAGCGACATCCATCCGACCCCACTCTTGCCCGTGTCCAATAACACGATCCCCTCTCCACTGGCAAGCCCCATCACCGCAACTGCACACTCGTTAACAGCCCTCAGCATCTCTCAGAACTCAGCCCACAATACCTATTCTGGCCGAAATCTGTCAAGGATTACAGTTCCACGAGAAAGAAAGACGCGGCCTTGTTCGATTGCATCCACGGACACCTTGCTGGCGCAGGAGCGCGCACGAAGCAGTCAAAGCGAGGACTGCCATCAGAACCAACCAGGCAGGCTGTCAGACCCTGAAACTACAACGAGACAGGGGCATGTATCGACCAAGCACTCCTCGAAGGCAGATTCGAGAAACGGTGCTGGATCGTCAAGCACAGGAAACCCCATAGACTTCAAATTGCCGACACTGAAACCCGCTGCTCAACTTCGTGTCAACTTATACAATCTCGTCTCGACTGGTTATCTTCCTGCAGATACTCTGGCCGTCTTTCGTGAACATAGCGCAATTGTAACCGCCAAGGGAACGCTCATCCCTCAGTTCAAGGAGCCGGATGCGATGACTCTCTATCCATGGCTGCAGGCCGAGTATGAGACACCGAGTGCATGGGCGACAGCGATGGTAAAGGGTGGCAGGACAGGCAAAGTGGCAGTCAATGGATGGTCTGCTATCAAGATCCCGATTCAACATGTTCCGGAGCTTAACAAAATGTTTGAGGGCCAGGGTTTGACAGAGGTCTCGCTGGACGTCCTGCGGAAGCGATACTTGGCTGACATGACAGAGGAGGACTCTGCACATGCAGAGGGCGCCTCGGCAGTGTCAAGCACAACCAAAGGTACTTTTGTAGGCCAAAAAAAAAGGAATTCTTTAATTGAACTCGTTATCCATTCCTCATAGCACTGACATTACAATTGTTTACAACCTAATAGACACCGCAGCAATGGATAGAAAGAAGCGAAAGCGGCACGTGGCGGCAACGACAGAGGCAGCAGGCTTGAGAATCTCGACGGAGACCGGTACAGCTACACAGAAAGGCAGGGCAGGGACAACTCGGCCAAGAAAGAGAACCATGTCGGATCTTTCTGGGATGGTCAGCTCTGATTTGTTCAAGGATAGTCAGCTGCATTTGGAAGCAGCCGGGGCGCTCTTCGCCATGCAGGATCCCTTCTCATCACCCGCGCTGGATTCGTCCGGTCATCACCAGAAGAACAGTCAGGGTGGACGACAAAAGTCGCTTTGGCGCAAGCATGCTATACTGCTGGATAGCTTGGCAAGGCATCGACAGGAAAAGGGATTGTTGTGGTCACATGCACCTCGTCCATCGGCATTGCATATGATCAAGACGCTGTCTTCGGTACCAGCCATTGTCCCTTTGGGTTTGACGTCCAGCAATGAGCATAATGAATTCTGCAGTCTGTGCAGTGCATCAGGTAGTGTCATCAACTCAAGCAGTGGACTATCGACGCAAATCACGGCCGACTACCGATTGGGACCGGCCGCACATGGAGAACTTCACGAGCGAGACACCCTGAGACGATGCTCCGACTGTAAAAAGTGCTATCACCTCGACTGTATCGCCTCCAACATTGCTACGGACGGGCATCCATCTTTACGGGCAGAGGATCCATGGCAATGTCCGCGATGCATGACCTGCAGCTTTTGTCAAAACCCGATACACGAGAGTCCCAGCTCATCCACGGTCAAGGAAACAGCATCGACACAATCGATATCGACAGCTGATTCAGGGGATATCCAAGTTTTGTCGTGCGATGTGTGTCATCAGTTCACCCACTTGCAGTGTCAGCTTGTACTAGAACCACCGTTGAAGGATACTATCCAATCCAACTTCTACCGAAACAGGATTGAGTGGGTCTGCCTGGCATGTCGAGAATGTGTAGAATGTGGATATCGAGTACCAGCGGCGGCTAGTACCAATGTGGCGGACGAGGACTCGATGGCGGACTCGGAAGCCAAGGAAGCGAGCATTGTCAACGGTCGGTGGTCAAATGGATCAATACTGTGTCCCTCCTGTACAGTTCTGGCGGAAAAGGGCAATATCTGTCCTCTCTGCTGTCGTATCTACCAGGATGACGATTACGAAACGCCAATGATTTTTTGTGACGGATGTTCACTATGGGTTCATGTCGCCTGCGACAAGGGACTTCAGGACCGTGACTACGAGGAGCTGGGCGAGGACTCAAGGCAGTATTTCTGTCCGTCCTGTATACCCACACCCATTCCCTCCCCAACACACTCGTCATCGTCGTCAATGTACTCTGTAGTCAACTCGGTTGAGCAGAGTCCTTGGCAGGAGCCTTACAGCCATCAATCTCATCGTGGAGGTGGCACAATCGACCATAGCAGAGATGCGTCTTCGGGTACAGATGAAGACTGGCACCATCGTGGAAGGAAGAAGAAAGACGATATTCTGGATTTGATCAAAGCAGCCAAGGAGATTTCGGACTCGGAATCGCAAGCCAACTCGCCCTACAATTCCTACAGCCCAATGTTTCCGTCAACACACTCAAGGACAATGTCGGCTTCACTGGAATCGGTCGCTGAGGTTGCTGCAGCAGAAGCTTTATTGACAATTTTCAGTGGTGCGAGCACGCCAGTCAGCTCGACGCCTTACACATCCTACCCGCCATCACCTTTCGAGCCAACTTTCAATTCTTTCAATGGAATTTACGATCGCCAGTATTCTGCTATCGGCAGCCCTCAGGATCTCCCAATGCTTATGCGGTCCATGGCTTTTACTCCGTCGTCATCAGATCAGGAAATATCGAATTTATTAGCACGGGAATGTCAGGGGACGGCGAGCTGCCGATGTCAACGGCATAGGGACATTAAGTATGTGGAGGACTATTTCAATAGTCAACCACATTCTCGCCCAACTGTTCCATACAATCAAATCGGACAAGAACTCGAGGTGTCCGAGGCCAAGTTGAGCCAGCCATTGCAGCAGGCCACAATTGCCGACTTGGGTGATATCATCATGGAGGAGGCTGAGAGTCCAGGAGAGTCATTACAGCAGGGTATGGATTCAGGCATGAATGAACGAAAGACACTGGCAGTAGCGAATATCGATAAACAAGAGAACTCTGGTACATCGACGGCAGGCACGCCGCTGTCACGGCGGGGACATGCTTCGGCCAAGGATTTGGAGACTGAGGAAGGCGTTCCACGGAGGTCTCGAGTAGAAATCGATACAGTGATCAACTCCGCGGTGCATGAAGGAAGTTCGCGAAAGGACAACTCATAGTGCATAAGCTATATACAATTCTAGCCAGATAGCATTATAATAAGCGCTCATACAATCTCCTAGAGTGCTTTATGGGCTACATCATCGAAGAAGTCCAATCTTTGGGAGTCAAAAAGGAGTTTACTTCATGAATATGGGTCTGGAACTGTGGAGACAAGAAGGCGCATGAACGACAATGATCTCATCGATCCAGTTCATCTAGAAGTTAGTATGAATATTTCTATAAACATCAGTACAAAAGGGAACGGAAATGCAAGTGTTTGCTTAGATATGTTGTGTTGCCCCATAAAAGCATCAACTACACGCAATGATTCGTCGTACACTTCTCGTCGGTTACTTAGTTCCCTCGCCGCGCTGAGAATTTCATGCGGGTCCTGATTTACAGACAACTGCTGCCACTTGATGAACTTCGACAAACAAATTCTCGCTCTTGTGCCTGTGCTGGATCTCTCACCAGAACTGAGTGGTCCCTTGCATCCTCCTGAGGTCCGGCACTGCGAACGGGCGTGACGGGATTACCCTATCCGACTCCTCAAGTATATTGTAGTATTTGTAAGACCTCATTGGATCCAGGAGATTTCCTTGTAAGTGTGCTTTGCCTCTGGGAGCTTTCATCGTTCCTGTCAGTGCTTCAACTTAATTCTATTCGATATTCGTATGTAGTCAGTGTTCACAGACTCTGGCTCCAGGCCCGATTCTCCTTTTTTTTTTTTACTTTGTTTTACTCAATCAGCAACGCGTCGTATTTCACCGTAAACTTATTTTGATTAGAGTTTTTGTTGACGCGTAGAAACAATATTACAGCCGGTCACAATTTAACAGTGCTGCGCTTCAGCGTCAACAATCCGAAAATGCTTACTTGAATGAGTCTTAACAGATATGGTGGGGAGAACAAACATCAAAGGATCAAAAAGCAACGTCGCTGTAAACGTTTGGCTGCCACAAGCCAGTGGTTACAGAGTCAACGCCCTGCATTGAAGATTGAAATGTCCAGCTTTGATTATGTTTGGTAGTATTTTATATAGCTGAAAAAAATAATAATGCGTTGAATGCATCTTTCGATTCTATTCCATTGAAAATCTTGTTCAAACGCGTTGTGCTCTGTCTGAAATCGTTGGGTTCTGCTTTTCCGTCCGTAGGTACGCCTGGAGGGCATCATCATTAATTGCTACGGTAAAGGTCGAACATTACTCTTGTTTGAGGGCAAGAGTCGAAATCGCAATGTTCGACCGGAGGCGCAAGAGAAAAAATGGAGAGCAATTGCCCATAGAAAGGCAGTGCGCGCCGTGGGGGGTGGTCCAACGACACCTGGGGAAGAAAGACATTGCTTGCCTCATGCGGACATGCCACCAATTGAACATATGGTGTGCCCCCTTCCTCTATCAAACACTCCAAGGGAATGACGACTATCGCATCATGGACTTGACTGATTCTCTGAAGGCCTTTGCCAGGAACTCCCACCATGTGGAAAAGCTCCACACAAGGACCCCCTTCATGTCCCTTCTCTACAATTGCCTGCTCGCTTACCAGGTACTCTACCCTCCACCATTGGATCAAGCACTCCCTGCTTGGCTCCCTCGACTTGACAACACTCTGTCCGACCGCAGCATGATCATCCCATCCCTCCAATGACCAGTCTTTTGGCATTCACCTACGACCCCCTGCACGACTCCCGTAGGGATCACTCAACGTTCATGCTGGCCTGCAAACTCACTACTGTCCGTCAGGCTCAAGTCTATGGAATCCTTCACTATTCTCCTCAAGTGGAAAGCCTCTTCTTGAATATCGCTATTGACGGTCTAAGGGACACTCAACTCTTGGCAGCAGCCGTTTCCAAGATGGTGAATCTTCAGTCGTTGTCTGTTCAAACCCTCGGGTTCGATTGGCCAGAGTCAAGGTTCATGCCGACCATCGTCGCATGCTGCCCGCCTCTCTCATAGCGCTCGATATCTGGCTTCACATAATGGATATGGAGAATCGTTACGTAAGTGAGGATCAGAAAACTGAGGAAGAGGAGGAAGCCGAAGCGGAGGCTGTCAGGCACTTTACGCCTTTATTCGGGGAGGAGAATGGAGTGTCCGTCGCGCCGAGGCAAGGACAGCTTGGCCGACTTTTCCGACTGGGTGTTACAGATCTTACTTCTCTTACTGTCGAGTAGATCTTCCTGGTCTTCAAGCAATGCCCAAATCTCACCGACTTCTTCAGTCTAGTGCTCAGCCAAGACGTTGATCCTTTGGATGTCGCAAAGTACATTGACGAGCACCGCCCAAAAGTGAATCGCCTGGTACGTAATAGCAGGTATCGCAATCTCCAGTTGATCATGGATGTCATGAACACCTTGCCCACCCACACTGTCCAAATCCTCATTTGCTTCTGGTTTAACGAATCTTCAACTGACCTGGCCTCCCATCTCTTGAGGCACTCGGCCTCGCTCCGCGAGGTTTATTTGGAGCAGTGCCAAGAATTCAACAACAAGGCCATCCAGTCGATCCTCGTTCACTGTCAAGCACTCGAGGCCTTCAGCCTCAAGTCCAGCGCAGCATGGAAAATCAAGTTTGATCTTGCCGACGCCATAGAGTTTCCATGGGCCTCCACCTGTCTCGAGGATTTGCGCCTGCTGATCGCCATGGACTACATCGAACCCACACCTGAAGGACCTTTCTACAAACGTCTGCCGCCAATCAATATCACTGCTGCCGAGTACAGCCAGACGGTCATGCTCGAGAAACTATACCGCCAAATCAGCCGCCTCGTCAACTTGGACAAGCTTGTTCTGAGGCTCATCGTTTGCAAGCACCCAACCGACATTGCTTCATACACCGAAATCTCGTTCCCTGGCATGCTCTCACTTCCCGTGAAGACTCTGATCGATTTGGATACCTGCATCTCTTGGCGGGCCTCAAGAAACTCCGCCTACTGCACAGAGTCATCATGGCGCGCAGCGACGAGACCGTCAAGTTGATAGGACCGCCTGAAGTTGAATGGATTGTCCAGAACTGGCCGTCACTGGAAGATGTCAAATTCTTTCATAATCCGGAACCAGGGCAACCTGCACCTCCACCGAAGTCGTCCTGCTTTCAGTGGCTCCACGAGCAAATGCCTCGTCTCAAGATGGACTTCAAACGGAAGGAGGCAAACCGGGGTATTTAAACAAATTAGCCCTACTCCTTTCTCGTTTATCGCTTGTTGAATGCCTTGTTGAATGGATGTTTATGGAATGTTTAAGGTTTGTTGAATAATTTTTATTGGAATCTAAATGGATCAACAAGCGTTCAACAAGCATTGAAGAAGGAATAGTCTAGCAAGCGATAAGATCTCGATGGCCCTTTCTTGATGCAAAATTCCTTCTTGCTTCGCCCAAAAATAAATTTCCTCCACATCCACTACTGCCAAACACCCTTCATCCTTGCACATTCACTGCTTGGCCCTTATCACTCAAAGCCATTTCCTTCGCTCCTCCCCCAACCACTATATCCCTCTTACAATGACTACTGAGGACATGGATGCAACGTGTAACCAAGCGTATGTGAAGTGTGCCTTTGTTACTTTTTACATCGATATTGGTCCCCATGCTGACTCGACACGAATCTATCGAATCTATAATCCTGCTGCTGGATCTGTCTGAGCACCTCGAACATGCAGAACATGCATATGCGGTCAAACTGGCCAGTCCAGAATTACCTCCAGGGACTGCTCTGATAAGCCCAATAACGCGCCCGAAAGGTAAATTCTTTTTTTGTTTTTTTTTTTTCTTTTTCTTTTTATTTTTTTTAAAGAGGTGGACTTACAGATAGTCTGAACTAACCGCTGAGTACTTCTCACCATGCGCGCTGATTTAATTACCGCCTACAATCGCCGGCATAGCACATTGGATTTATATGTGCTACGCATCGGCCGACTGAGTGCTATGCAGTCCCAAACTTTGCGAGCAACGTGGATCGCGATCGTTATTATTTGCATCTTTTGCTCCTGCATGTTAGAGGATCGACCAGCTTCAAACACTGGCGAGCTTTATACCACTTACTGGGAGGCCGCCAGTGCGCGCGGATTGCTGGATGATGACTGAATGGCACCGGTGTCTTCAGGAGGTTGCAGGCCAGCAAAGCCCTGCGGCCTTACGCCATCTTTTTGCCATAGTTCTACATCTATGCAGCCCATCCAATACTTTCGAATTATGGGAAGAGTTCGCTGATGATCTATCTCAGGAATTTTTTATATGTTGCTGAAGATCGCTCGACTGATGAAGAGGATGCCAAGCGCACTGCGCTGTTCCGCGTCACCGAAATTTTGAAGGGAGCTGGGACCAGTCTGGCGGTCTATGAAGAGATGCCTCGAGACTTTCGCAACCTCATCGATCGCCAGCCCAACAATGATGAACTTGGACAGCATGCAGAGCTCGACGCTGAGGCAGTTGCGGCTAAGGTAGCTCATGACTTGGATTTCTGCAACGACGATCAAAAAGCGCTGTACGCTGCAATCACAGCAGCGCTGAATAACATGAATGAAGGCGCGGCGAATGTGTTCTTTATTGATGGACCAGGAGGAACGGACAAGTCTTTTTTGTACAACACTTTGATTGCCCACATCCAAGGAAGGCGCGAGAAGGATGTGATCGTAGTTGCGTCATCTGGAATTGCTGCTCAGGTCTTGACAGGAAGTCGCACAGCCCATTAGACTTTCAAAATCCCCCTACAGGTCATGGAAAGCTCAATGTGCAATAATCCTCCAGGCATGCCTCCCCACGAGTTGTTGCTGAAGGTAGGTCAGCCCATCATTCTCCTTCGGAATATGGACGGGAAATCCGGTCTCTGCAGTGGTGCCCGTGTGATTGTTCGAGCACTCCGTTGGAGATACATCAGTACAGAGATCCTTAATGGTCACCTCAAGAGATGGACAGTGCTTATTCTACGCATACCTCTCACGACCCTGGACGACGGATCTATGCCAAGCAAGTTCACTAGGCGCCAGTTTCCTGTCAAGCCTGCGTTTGCCATGACCATTAACAAGGTGCAAAGACAAACACTTGCTCACGTTGATGTTTACCCTCCTCACCACGTCTTTGGTGCTGGGCAATTGTATGTCGGCTTCTCGCGTTGCAAACACCGAGACAACTTCAAGGTCCTGCTCGAAAATGGTGCCATAGATGGAAGGGAGGGCGTTTATACCTGAAATATCGTATGTAGAAATCTACTGAACGTCCAATAAAGCTTATTTATTTTTTTGTCTCAGTGTGCCACGGGCAGTTCTACTACTAGAAAATAAAATGAAGAGAACAATGGGCTTAATCTCAGCTGATCGTAGCTCAGTGTACATGCTGGCTCACATAGCAGAATCTTCTTGTCTTTTGTCTATTCTCAACAAAACTCTTCCTGCCACCTTTTTCCACACAACACACGCAATTCTCCACTTCAGACGTATTTTGCAATGGCCAGCCAGGACGAATATGACAACTATTTCCCTTTTGGCGAGGATGAAGACGAGGACGACAGCGACAACAACTATAGTGGGCCTTCTGCAAGACGATCACCTGTAAGTCTGTAACTCGATATTTTCCAAATGCTGCCCAAAATCTGCTGGCCCTAAACTTATTGCTAACGCGTCTTTTGCGCGCCTCATTGCTTCTGTAGGCTCTCCTGACCCGACGCTATCAGAGTACACGTAGAGAAGGTTTATAGTACTCCGACCACAACAGTCTTATACAAGACCAACTTTGTGGTGGGTCATATGAAGTCTTGGACACGCCAGCGGATGTGGAAATCACAACACAGCAATCGCCGGAAGCGTCTGCAAGGAGCGAGGCCAATATCTATGCTACGTCCTACCGCGGCAAAAGAGGGCCTCCCAAAACTCTTTCTCCTCCCCTTGCAGAACAGCGGCAACCGCCTTTAAATGTCAGTTCAGCAAGGTTTCACCGTTCAATTTCATCTCTTCATCTCCTCGGTTCACCCTCCTCTTCCGCGCAATCCGGTACACCACGAATCCCACAGTTGCTTCGGCAAGGACACATTCATCAACAGCGCGCACTGCAGCCCAATCCACTGTCGCTTCAGCATGGTTAATTACATGTAAGCTTCAGTCGTTATCGGGAGTTCCAAGCTTCCTCCAGTTCTGCCTCCACAAGGACCTCATCCGACACTGCACAGCGTAGACGTGTGCATAGCACTCTTCCCAATTCATTCACTCAACGCATGGTCTACCAAGCACCTGCATCGCCCTCCCGTTCGCGCGTGCCTTCTCTATCATCCCGCAACCTCACCAATGCTTCACTCTTTGTCAGCTCTCCCTGCAGCAAATTCTTTGGAGCAGCACCGACGTGACGTACGAGACGGTCGTAGTGCGCCAGACGGATGGTATCGGTTATATGGCTCCCTCGAACTTAGCACCATACCCAAGCCTGAACAATGCGACGACGCTCCTCCGCCACAAAGACTGTTAGCAAAGATCTTAAGACCGAAGTCCTCGCGCAAGAACACCCAGTCAGTTCTTTGATGATTCGAATACTTCCTCAAGTTTGACCACCACATGAGCCTGGCCATTGTTCCTGATCAAAGTCTGGATGCGAGCCGCGAGTGCAAAGTCCAATATCCGTTCATGAAAGAAGCAGTTATGGAGTGGTTCCTGAACAAAATATAGCGGAAGCGGTCAGAACGCTGTGCTCTTAAACTTTATTTTGCATTGGCCAACCGTGCGGGCCTTACCTCGCGTGCACACAATCTATTTGCCGCTCCCACTGTTACTATGCGTTGGTGCAATAGTGTGAAGGCACCGACAGGAAAGTCTTGAGGTAGTTGCCGTGTCGGAAGCGTGCGACGGAGTCCAACGCGCTAAGCGGGGCGAGTGTCCCTATGGGATACCCTATCAGCTCGGGGAGGGCGAAGTGATGTGAGGGATGAGAAGATGAGTATGAGTATGAGTATGGAGAGACTGAGGGAGGGAGGACCAGGGCTGATTCCAGCAGACATGAGCCCCCTTTGATACCTGGATTGCAGGCAGACTTGATTTCCACCTCGATTGCACGGACCAATAAAAGAATCTGCTTCTGCAGGCACCATGGATACGCGTTTTTGAGGATGGACGCGACGTGACGCGGCGAGCGAGTTTTTTTTTTATTTTTGTTTCTGTGAGAATGGATCATAGACGGATGGTTGGATAAAGGACATAAATGAGCAGGGTGTTTGGTGGGTGCTGGTTGAGCATCGGCCAAATTCTACTTTGCTTCAGGTGACATACTTTTTTTTTTTTTTTTTTTTTTCATTCTGGATCAAAGCGGACTATCCGAAAAAAAAATCCTTTGCCTCACTCCCCCACGGTCTTACTCTTTCACTTTACACCACTTTTTTTATCCCTCACTTTCAACTTCATTGCTACACCTTTCCTTTCCATCAATTTCCTCTCACAAGTCCTGATACGATAATCAAGCGAAAGCAGAACAAGGCGCCAAACAGACCGGTTACAGAAGTATATTGCGCACAACTCATCTCCTTCGACCAGAAAACATGGACAATCAAGTCTTCTCCCAGCCAGGACCAACAACCCTCATTCCTCCGAGACGCCTCTCTCTCAATGGAAACCACGACCGTGGCCACCAAAGACATTACATCTCAACCCTGGGCACCAACGACCTCATCTTTCCCGAAGCCACCCCCACCGACAACGCCGTGAAAACATACTACTCCGGAGGGGCAGGTTTAGCACAAGAGGACCAAAGAGAGCGACCTGTCCGGCGACATTCAGTCTCAACAATTCCACCGCGACATGCAATTCATATGCCGGTGATGAAAATCGACCCGTCCCTATGGCGCAAAGAGCAACATCAACGAGAGATTTATCGGTTATTGCATGAAGACCGCGAGGAGGGGTGGATGAAGCGGAGGGGGGTTAAGAATGTGATGGATACGATGGAGGAGGAGCCCGAAGATGCGAGCGAGGCTATGACGGGCGTGGTTGTTAATGCGGATACGGGCGGGTTCAGATCTCTATCTGACGAGCGTGAGAAGGTATGTATTGTCGATAATTATTGGTGTTTTTGAGGGAGGGGAAAAAATGAGGCGAAACTAACGTATTGCGTATTATGCATGATGTGCGTGAAATAGGAATTGATTCGTCAACAGGTTCGACAGGAATGGGCAAAGCTGGTGGAGGAGCAGACGAAAGAATACGAGATGATGTTACAGCAGGCAGCGGCTGCATCCGCTGCAAAAGCACAGGAGCGAGAGCTTGTTCGACGGAATTCGTGGCCGAGACAACTGGGACAGCAACAGGTGCAATTGAAGATGCCTAGTCAGGTGTTACACCCGACCATGACGTCGATGGATCCTTTACAGCAACAAGTGCAGATGCCGTTCCAACCACCGGCACCGGGTCAACAGCAGGATCAACATGTTGCGAGTATGATGGGACCGTTGTCGAATCCGAACGCGTGGTCGGCTGCACCATTGTATGCATTGAACACGCGTCGACCGTCCTTTACGGAGTATCGAGGGTGAGGATGAGAGGGTGGTATATGGAGATCGCGGTGGACACCTTTTTTTTTTTTTTGCTGTGCATGGTCATCTTTATTGCTCGCAACTTTCCATTATCATTAGTTTGTGAATAAACTAACAAGAAAATATGATTTTCTGGCAATGCGTCTGCTTTTTAGTGTAAATTTCTTTTTACTAGAGAAAGACTAGACAGAAACGAGACGCGTGTCTTTTATATTCATTTGTCGAAGGTTGTTCCTGATCATTTACCACAAACAAACAAGAGCCCTCCCCGGCCGTTGAAAAAGAAAAAAAGGAAAGAGAGCAGCTCCTCCACTTTTTTTTATTTTGTTTGTGTTGCCCGGTTGCTTTTGTTTGCGCCTCGTTTTTATTGCACTTGCTTTGACTGTGGTATGTATGTATGTATGTACAATGGACTATTGCATATGGGCCTCCATCTCCGTACGCTCCCCTCCTCCTTCACCCCTGTCTCGGATCCGTCCTTTGGTCTCCTATCTCTTTAGTCTACTTGAGCACCGCGTGTGCTGGCGCTCATGGCTCTCACTATTAGCTTTTTTGTTGTTTGAGTTGTCAGTCTGTTTACACAAGCGCCCACACTCTTTTTTTTTTTTTTTAAAAAAAAAGCACCGTGGATAGGACAGAAGAAAGGGGGGAGACATTTTTGGAATTGCAAATTGCCGTGCGGAAAAGGTGCAATGTACCATGTATGTAATCACGGTAGCGTTTATAGGGTGTTTCCGTCGACTTTGATCCATGGGATGAGTGTCGATATATGAATGTGTGTCTCTGATGGTACAGTTACGAGGTATAACAGGGCACCTCCGTGTTATATTGGGTGTAACACATGTACTCATGTTTTCTTCGAGAAGAGATACGATTTCCCGCTGGATCGATAATAAGCAGGATATGCCCTTGTACCCTTTGTGTTCAATTGAGACCGACGCACATCTTCGTTATTTTCGGTGTGGTGGATTGAGGCGGATGCAGCTGTGGAAGCGATCGATAATAGTCTATGTATCTACTGCAGACGGAGGGTGTAAAGTGTGTGTGTGCCTGGATTCGTTTGGGGCGGACGGGGGGGACGGGGGGGGAGGGTTCTGGGCTGGTATCCAGTGGCCAACATGACCCATGTTTTCTAATTGAAAGGTGTGAAACCGAGAGACCAGCGTCTGCGTGCGCTCTCGTCTCTTTTGTCTCCTCGCTGATTCCATTCCATTCCTCATTCGCATCCTCCTTTGCCTTCTCATCGTCCT
Organism: Gamsiella multidivaricata; assembly: GCF_025024155.1. NCBI lineage: Eukaryota > Fungi > Mortierellomycota > Mortierellomycetes > Mortierellales > Mortierellaceae > Gamsiella > Gamsiella multidivaricata. The sequence continues at coordinate 129,197 of NW_026251788.1, forward strand.
TCTTCTTCCCCTTCCTCCTCCTCCATCCCCATCTCTTCCTCCTTCCTCCCTCCCCGTCTCCTCCTCCGTCCTCTCCTTCTTCGCTAGCACTTCCTCTTCCCTCTATCCTCCTCCCTTTCCTCCCCTGCCCTTCCCTGACCATCCTCTCCCTCGTCCTCCTCGTCCTCGTCCTCTTCACGTCCAACGCCCCTGTCCACAGCCGCCTTTTTCTCTTTTTCTTACACTCATAGCTCTCATTCATCCCCTGTCTTACCTTTCCTCTCCCTCGCCCCCTCTTTTTCTTCCTTGAACGTGTTCCATCCCAGCTCCTTCTTTAGACATATCCTGTCCGCCGCTTTTAACCTTTTCTTCACGCCCTCCTGTTCCTGAACTCATCTCATTCCTGTGGTTTGTCATTCCTCCTCTTCTCTTTCTTCTTTTTCTTTTTCCTTTTCTTCCTTCTTCCCTTTCCTTCCCACACTCGACCCACCCACGCGACATAGAAACATCGCACGCTTCCATCCCCTCCTTCGTCGTATCCGTCCTTTTCTTCTTACGAACCAATCGCACCAGCAGACACCTCGTCTTGCACCCTCAATTTTACCTCTCCCCCCCCACCCCCTTCTTTTCGCTTTTCTTTCTTCAACCGACAGCGGTTGTGGTTCTCTTCACGTTAAACCCTATCCTGCCCTGTTCTTCCCATCCATCCTTTACCCGCCAAAACATCATCTACAACAACGACAGCATCCCGGGAAATAAGAACAATCTACTCTATTCATTTCATCGAACCTAGAACCTGAACACCCCTTTGGTTTCTTTTTTCTTTTCCTGCCCTCTTCACGACTCCGCCAACTTCCCAGCAAACAAACAAGAAAAATGGCGCTTACGACACAACAAAACCAACAACGATCACATCAACCCTCGTCCTGGTGGGCGAGGACCCTTGTCACCCTCGCCGTCCTCGCCACAGGAACCCAGGCCGCCTGTATCTCTCTCGGGGGCTCCACAGCGTGCCCATCCTATGCAGGATTCCAGGTGGACAACACTATCGTCAAGACCGTTGCCCAGTATGGTATCATCATGCCGGCCTTCACGAACGTGGCCGAGTTTGACCAAGCGGTGTTCAACGCGACGGGATTCCAGACGGCGTCTGATTGTACGGGCTACAACAGCACGGTCCGGATCCCTTACCAGAACACGGTACTGTGCACGATCGCGGTCCTGGATGCGACCTCGCTCAAGTGCAAGGGCGGGTCGACCAATACTAATACGACGGGGACGTTGTGTGATTCATCCTGCACGCTGTACCAACAAGGGTTGAGAGCGATGGTCGATAGTCGTTGTCCAAAGGCGACGGACTCGGTCCAGGGTCTGGCTGATGTTACGACGATCTGTTCGAGAAAGGATCCTGCCTCTTGGGGGGGACTTCAGGATACTTCGTCGACCTGTGTGAATTCGTTGCAGAACGAGATTGCCACTTGTGGTATGTTTATTACTATCTTTTTTCCTATTGATTATGATTTGTGTGTGTGTGTGTATGGTCTACGCGGACGATTACTTTTCTTTCTTTCTTGTTAACGTTGGGTAATCACTGAGAATTTTCCCCTCGGAAGAAGGAAAAATAATAATCTCGGGTTTACCGCCAATTGCTATTATTTTATTTCCCCCCCCCCCCTCCTTCCCCTTCCCTTCCCTTCCGCCGGAATCGACGACCGTAATCATGTTTTGTTTTTTTGTTTTTTTTTGTTTTGATGATTTAGGGATGGAAAAAAATGAGATTGGGGGTTCTTGCTCCTTGTTGTTATTCTTGTTCATGGTCATGGTCTTGGTCTTGGTTTTGGTCTTGGTCTTGTTACTATTTTCAAAAATCCCTGCATGACCCAAGTGGAACTTCTCCTTGGGTAACGCTGGTGGAAAGAAGTGTTCCTGTGTATGTACATTGCTGATTTCTGTGCCTGAAAAATATTCTTTTATTCTTTATTCTTCAGCACATTCGCAGATGTTTCTGTTTGTTTTATGTCAAAAGTTGGGACATATTGCATTGCGGGCTGTATATGTTTCGATCTATCTCATAACTCTGACATCTAGACATCAAAAGAGAGAGAGAGAGAGAGTGGCGAGTGGCGGTAAAAAAAAAAAGAAAAAAAAGACGAAAAGGGCTGAAACAAACTGCAAGGGGAGATGCATACATTTCTGTGTGCACATGCAAATGAATGTTTTAGTCTCCAATTTATACAACGCCGTAGGAAACACAGCACTCACTTATTTTTACACAAACGTTTCAATCGTTTAGGTCTGGGATCGGTGGTCGAGAAATGTACGTTCTGCAGGAACAGCACCAACACAACAGCGGAATGCTGCAAGGATATGTCGCAATGCCCCGCACCAAGCCCAACAATCACAGGACCGAGCACGACTTCACCCTATATGACTCCACCCACCAACACCATGACCCACGGCAACGATCCTCCTTCGTCTAACACGGGATCCTCCTCAAAGACTTTGGGCGCCATCATCGGAGGATCCGTCGCGGGCGTGCTCGTGCTCGCCATCGTGGCGTTCCTCTGCATCCGTCGGTCGAGGCGGGCTACGAACCCGAAGGGAGGCAATCTTTCGCGTCAGGTCTCGAGCGCGAGCGGTCGGTATAATATCTCGGCGCCGAAATTGCAGGAGGAGGGCCTTGTCTCGGCAGCACCGATCCCCATGACAACCCTGCCACCGATCAAGGCAGAGAATTCGTCGTTTGGGATGATAGGCGCAGCTACGGGCGCGGCTGCTGCAGGCGCAGGCGCAAAAGTAGGAGCGGGACGGGAAGCGACAGGCAAGCAGTCGTACTGTCAGGCACTGTATCCTTACCAGGCCTCGATGGCGGATGAGCTGGACTTAACGCCGGGCGATATCATTAATGTGCAACGGGTCTTTGACGACGGCTGGGCTGTGGGTGTGAACATGAACACGTCGAACGAGGGAGCCTTCCCGGTGGTGTGTGTGATGTTTGTGGACGAGAGCGCGTTGGATGACGACTTTGAGGACATGAATATCCATTCGATGACGCCGATGACGTTGCGGGAGGAGGACGAGGGCAGACGGTCAACGTCGGGACGGAATTCGCCACGATCTTCGTTGCCGTCGCGGTCATCTTCACCGGTGCATCTGCCGAGGAGGAATTCATCGATTCGGGATAGTACTGTGATTATCTCGGGATCGAATCCGATGACGAGCAGTCCTCTGGCGGGCGGACAGGGCAGTATTGGAAGGACGAATACGCCGCCAGTTATTAGGGACACGATGATGAGCGATGCTAGTTCGATTAACCGTTGGTGGGGAGGGGAAAAGTAGGGGAGCGCGATTGAAAAAAAAGTGGATGTGTTAGGCTGTGGATACGTATACTTGACCAAAAAAAAAAAAAAAAAAAAAAAAAAAAAAAAAAGATAAAACGCACTTATGAGATGCGTAATCGCTGTATGTTTAATACAAAATATATCTAATTCCGATTCTCTGCTGCCGTTTGTTCTGTTACCGAGTAAATATGCATGGGCTGCGCGGCTTACAGTCAACTTAGAAGAAAAACTCCCAGTGGACGACTGCAAGGAGTCATGGAATGTTGGTCTACGCCCAAGCTTACCAATCCAGCTTATGAACGCGTTGACATCCATCCATCAGAGCAAAATGCTCTTCCTAGCTTGGAAGGAAGAAAGTGGGGGAGAACGATATAGTTTTGGTCCGCGAGCTAGGCGCTCCTTTTTTTAATGTGTATGACGCCCATTGCTCAGAGGAAAGGAAAAGGGGAAAGGGCGCCAGAATCTCGCTAGAGATGCAGTATGACGTTTTGCTACGAATGCACTGCACTGTGAGAGCAAAGAGTCATTGGGTTCATGTCTATAGGTCATGAAGGTGCAGGTTGGTCCGGATCGTTCTCTTGTGTGGGGTTCATTTTAACTTTGTCAAGTGCAGACAGTAGAGCATTGGAGAGCGATTTGGTTAAAGCGGGGAGTTGGGACTTAAAAAAAAAAAAGTGCGGGAAGGAAGTCTCGTCCAGCATGCCACCGCCCTTTGTTGGTGTGAATGCGCGTCCATGATAGACTGCGCCGCGCCATGCGCACAAAAAAAAAAAACACTCCCTCCTGTATCCCTTTGTTTTTTGTGTGCCGTGTGTGAAGGACAAGGTCTATGGAAGGAAGCAAAAGCGATCTCATGCGGTATACGCATGCCGATGGTGCATGTACTCCTACGCGCAGCATGCTGCAACCCTGTGTGTTTTGCCTGCATTTACTCCTTTGTCTCGGTCAGGTGGTACATACTTGCGATGGCCCTGAACTTCTGTGCCTCTTTTTTTTTTTTTTTTCCTTGGCTATACGACAGGTCGCACAATGCACACAGGTCGACAGAACTCTCCTTCCGCCCCTCTCTCCTTGTTTTACAGCAAGATGAGGTACAATATTCTGCAGGAATGTAGATATGCAGGATGCAGGTGTCCGTATTTTTGTAATCTATCATGCTATAGGTGGGTGGGACCATAATCCAAACTCTCCATGTTCCGGTGACCCTATTAAGGATCTTTCTTGAAGTGGAAGTGTGTCGATAGTGTTCTATGCTGTGGCCTGGCCCTGACATTTCCGGACGACTGTTTTCCCTCCATTTCGTCTCGTCTCCCTTAGAACGCTTTCCCTTGGCAATCATGCATGCATGTATACCAAACCTTGCATGACTTACAAAAAAAAAATTGGGAGAGAGAGAGAGATAATAAAGATGGAGATGGAGATAGAGACAGAGTCAGATATAGATAGATGGATAGATAGAATGAGAGAGAGGGAGGAAGAGGGAGGATTGTGCAATTTTTGCACACCTTTGGGGAACACGCGTGCAATATGAGAAACATTGAGTGGTTGACTGAGCAGATCCTTAAAGGACCAGGCTGAGGACCGCGCATAGCGAAGCTCTCTCATCTCGCCGACGCTCAATTGCTAATGTTGTTAATTATTGGTTTTTTTTTTTTTGATCGAACGACGGACGAAAAGGACATACATGTAATGTGCATTTTACGCCTTGACTCACACCTCAACATCAACACGGCAGAGAGAGAGGGAGACACACATACACGGTTGACAGATAAATGAATAGGCTGACTAGTTGACTGACTAGTTGGCCAACTCCCTTCCCCCCTTTATTCCAAGAGAAAAAGAGCTGTTGTTTCTGTTGGGTTTCTGCAGCTCGTTTTTGGTTCGGTTCTGTTTCTATTTTGCTCTCAGACAAAAAAAAAAAAAAAAAAAAAAAAAAACCATGACAACGACGACGACTGAGAAAAAGAAGCAAAGCACGCAGGCAAGTTTGTATGATCTATAATGCTTTGCCTGTTTTTGTAACGGAAAGAATTAGATCGTTGACCGTTTATGCAAAGACAGCTTAAAACAGCTGTTGCGATGATATTGATGCTGTTGTGGTTGGTTGACGAATGGTCCAGGGGGGGGGGGGTGGGGAGGGGGGGGGAAGATAAGAATGTGAACCGATGGTGATGGTTCTTCAAGCATGTACAGTTAGGATAGAGTACGACTATAGAGACGACGTGCTCGACTTTGAGCAATACCGTAATTGCTCACAGTCTTAGTTTCTTTGCTTTGTTCGCAGGACGCAAATGCGGAGGATTCTACAGACTTGTCGATGCCGGTGTTGATATTCGGAGGATGGATGGGATGCATGAATGCTGAGCATAGCGAGGGAGAGAGAGAAAGAGAGAGAGTGTGTGTGAATGTGTCTGAGAGAGAGACATTTGAAATGAACTGAGCAGCTCTGTCTGTCGGTCCTGTTGGTCCTGTTCTGGTCTATTGTTTCCGTTCTCGTTCTAGTTGGTAGCTAGTTTGCTCGCTTGAGCGGATGTAGCTGTTTTGGTCAAGTCAACGGGAGAGACGGCAAAGCCGACGCTGAAGAGGAGGCCAGGCTGACTTTGTTGAAGGTACGCGACATTGGGAGAGATGTACGCGCAGGTTGGTTCTTGGTTAGGCTAGGCTAGGCTAGCTGGTTGCATGGGTGTGGGCGTGAGTGTGGCATGCGCATTAATGCGATTGTGACAGATTTGGTTACGGTGTGGAGGGGGGTGTCGATGGTGGTCAGGCAGGGCAATCATTCGATCGGCAATAGTTTATTGGTCTTGGGTTATTTTATTCTGTGTATATATTATGCAAATAGTAAATATCCAAAATTGAATTGGTCTTTCCTCCAATGAGGAGCGGAGGTGCACACTATGCTATGCCTTCTTTAGGCCTTTGTCCGTCCAAGCAGATGTACCCATTGGCATCCCCATATCGGGGGGATGGAGGGAGGAGAGGGAAAGCGAGGCGAGAAAAAGACGACATTGTCTTTTTTTGTCCTCACTCTTTTCATCCCCCATCTTGATCAACCGCCCATCCATCTGTTCACCCACTCATCCACCCATTCGTTCATTGACCCATTGACCCTCTCACTCAGACCCAGTCTTTGTGTGTACAGCTGTCTGATACGATCCACGTAGTCCAGTCTCATTCCTTCCTCCTTCCTTCCCTGTAAGTCCTTCCCCCCAACCAACCAAGCAGCTAAGCAATTAAAGCAGCCAAGCAATTAAGTAGCCAAGCAGCCAGCCAACCAACCAGGCAGCCTAATCTGCTGCTCCTCCTTGCAATAAATATAAAGGTCGCCCTCCCTTCCCTTTCTCTTTTCTCCCTCGCTCTCCCGCTCTCCTCCTCAACCGCCTCTGCCCTCGCCTGCACCCTCGCTCCCACTCTGGGCTTCTCTTCTCTGCTTCGCTGCTTCTCTGCTTCTCTGCTTCTCTGCTTCTCTTCTTCTCTGCTTCTCTGCTTCTCTGCTTCTCTGCTTCTCTGCTTCTCTGCTTCTCTGTGTCTGCCTTTGACCGCACATCCAGACTCTCTCTCGCCCTCCTCCTCCTTTTCTTCGTCACGTCTACGTCCACGTCCACGTCCACAGTCTCGCTCTGTCTCGCTGCATCCCAAGCATAGAGCGCCCCCGAGAGCAGCCAGCACCTCCATTGCCCAACCTTACCTTCAAACCCAAAACCCAGCCTATTTTACCGTCCGGCCTCTTTTTCCTCTTTCTTTTTTCTTTTCCGCTCTTCCTCCTTTCCCTCCTCCCGCTCGCTTACCCATCCATCCTCCCTTGCTCGTCTGACCTTTTTATCTCCTCTTTTTCTTTTTCCCTTCCTTCTTCTTCTCCATCCTCTGTCGGGTCTACGACTATTTTAACTATTTAAAACCGCTTACTATTGTACTGTTGTTTCGCCTTATTTTTCTGCTCCCCTCCCTCTCTCTCGCACACACCTGCTCCCTCTCCCTTCTAATCCTTCTAATCAGCAAATACGCTCTCCTTGCCGCTTTTCCACACAATGCAGGTGGAACAACCCCGCAGGCTCGAGAGGATCGCCTCAGCGTATCCCAAACCAAGCCCCCGTCGCCCTCAAGACAGCCAGCAGCAACACAAGAGAAACAAAAAGAAGACTCCTGCCCAAACAGGACCCCTCCTCCACACCGACAGCCACTCCAGCGACGACAACGATTGCCGCTCCGACACCAGCTGCACCAGACACTCGAACCCCACCTCCCCCATAAGCCCCGTCTGCAACACGTCCACTCGGCTTCACAAGGGCCCCACCACAGGGCGGAAACCGCAGTCTGCAAAGCTCTCTCGACACAGAGATCACCTGCATCGATCTGTGCTGCACGAAAACGCGTCCATGTCTCAAACTCAGACGCAGACGCAGACGCAGACCCAGGCTCAGTCAGTCCAGGCCCAGGCACCACGATCTTCTCAAGAATGTCAACGGGCTCCCTCCCTATCCCCTGGAGCAAAGCGCGCACTGGGGCGTCCTCGTCAGAATGAGCACTCGCACTCGCACCATCAGCGCCATAGTCATTCCCAGGCCGACCCATCTGAAACCTTGCGAGCAACCCTTTCTCCTCGTGTCACCACAACCGTAACAATGACAACAGCAGCCTCAACAAGGACAACCGCAGGTGCCGTATCCAACAGAGCAGGCTCGGCAAGTGAGCCGGACGATGTCGGCCTGTGCAAATCGCCAAGCTCAGACTCGAAACGCGCAAGGGTTCAGAATGGATCCGGAAAGCGATCTACAGCAGCATCGGACACTAACAGAGGCAGCGCCTCGACGATGCAACAACAGTCTCAGCAGGAGGTCGTTGACATTTCGAGCGATGAGAGCGACCATGGCGCGTCGAACGAGGGACAGGATCTCGACAATGAACGTGACCTTCAGAAGATGCTGGCTGATATGCAGGGAGCATCCAGTCACGACCAGGACAACGGTCACTCCTCAGTCACAGGTCCCAGCGCGTCCGGCGCCGGTAGTCGGCGCGGCTCGCAGACGCTCTATCATTATCACCATCAGTGCCAGCACCACCAGCACCGTCAACAGGAACTGTCGAACGGAAATGGATACAGAACCCCGACAGCATCCAATGGATCCAATCCTCGCAGCAGCCATCAAACTCATACGCGGAATTTCTCTTCGCCCTCGCTCTTGGACTCGTTCACGTCGCCAGAACCGATGCTCTCGCCCATACAGTCGTATTTCGGATCAGACCCCAACTCACCCGCCTCGACCTTTTCCTTGCCGAGTCATGATCAATACCCACGGCTTACAATCGATCCGTCCGCCACCATGGATGGATACCACGGCTTTGCAACACACCCATGGAGCGAACAAAGTACTACCCCATCGCGCGCTCTCTCTCACCGCTGGACTCGTCGACTGAGCCAATCGGATGCATACCCAAATGTTGCAAACAGCGCCAACAGCCACAGTAGTACAACCCGACCACGACCCGCCAGCAGCGTGTATGCATCTTCCACCACTGATCGACCATGGCAAGTAACCTCGGACATAGATTCAGCCCAAGCACTTGATGTGGACGATTCGGTGCAGGGTGCTCTGGATGATGAGACCATGGACAACACCTATAGCGATCACGAGTCCACATACAATCATCCTCTCGACCACAATCGCAATTTGCGCACTTCAGACTACGGCGACGATATGGACCATAGTCCAAGCCTTCGGTACAGCCATCGAGCATCAACGGTTGATGCCGAAGATGATGAAGAGGATAACGACAGTCATATGATCGGCTCAGATTACGAGGTCGAGGACGATGAGGACAATGACGATGGTGATGACGGTGACGATGACGATGACGGTATGGGCGAGGGGTACGACGTAGAAGGGGTCTTGAGCACGAATTATCTGCAGGAGCAGCTATTGTTCTCATCCGCATCAAGTCGAACGAACCATACATCGGGTTCACAGAGCGCACAGACGATTGAGTCTGATGCTGCACTGGCACGGAGACTTCAAGACGAAGAATACTCGGACCTGCTGCGAGAAAGAGTAGGTCTTGTCTGCCCGCAGCCCTCATAGATTAGCAACGGCAACAGTTAGATTTTAAAAAATACATACTAATACAGCTTTTTTTTTTTTTCCTTTTCCTTTGTTGTTCTCATTCTGAATATTTGTTTCCTGCGCCACTACAGAGGAGGATCACGGATTTCAATGCTGACTTATCTTCCCCTTATTCACCATCAACGCGGTACAGTCGATCCCGTCGTCGCTTCAATCTTGAAGCAGAAGGTGTGGGTCCTTACCACGGTCCGTGGAGGCCGGGCTCGCGCGAGGATCGTTATCCAAGGTCATGGGGTCCCTTCTCGGACGCGCTAAGACGAAGTGAGGAACGTCGCCGACATTTCGAGGCGTTTGACAGGACATTGGAACGGACTTCATCCACAGAAGCAGAGGGCGCTAGATCGGGGACTAGTTATTCGCAAGGAAACCAAACTCCTAGTTCGCGATTGAGTAGGACGGAGCACAGCCGTAGTGGCGAGACGACCTCCACGAACATTTTGGGGCTGGTATCGGAGCGCCGATCGGCCCTTGTTGGATTGCTTGCTGCGAATGGGGGCCGTTACGATCGTCGAGGAACAAGGGAGCGATCAAGATCACCATTGCCTCCATCAGCCTTTACAGCCGCTTCAGAAATGGAGCGTCGGGATCGGGACCGGGAGAGGCTGTGGACGATTATGGCTGAGATCATGGAACGTCGCCTGAACAGCCAAGGGAACAGGTGCGTGTTTTCATCAGTGAGTGGGCCATATCAGTCGTGTGAAAATGCTCATACTGATATTCTCTCCTTCTCTCTCTTTCCCTTTTATTCTCCTCTGCGATTTGTTCGATGGATTCTTCAGGGCTATGGACATGATGTGGGGTAATCCTGAGGACTATGTGGTAAGTCATTGCATCGCATTGCGAACTTGTGCAAACTTTTATTTTTGTTTTTATTTTTCGGTTGCCTTGGAGGACTTTGTTACTAACATGTTCACTTTTTGTCTAAATCTAAAGAATGACGACCAGATCGATAGTAGCTATGAAGGATTATTGAGACTGAGTGAACAGATCGGGGACGCAAAGCCGAAAGGGGTTTCGACCCAGGTCTTGAGGAGGATGGATAAGCACATTGTGAGCTGGAGACGTATGAAGCAACGAAATGTTACGCTGACAAGGCCGTCCGAGTCCACACTCCGACACTCGAGGAGTCTTTCATCCGCAACATCTCCCACAGCTATGGGTTCGACGCGATCCCTGGGCAGTATGCAGTCAACAAGGCCGATCTTGCCGTCATTCTCATCCTCTTCAGAGTCAACATCAACATCAACATCAACATTGGCTTCATCGCGGGATTCTATGTTGTACTCTGGATCCTTGTCCGGATCACAGTCGGTTTCTACGCTTTCGTCTCCTCGTTCTTCTGCTGGGTGGACAGTCTTGGCCAATGATAGGAGCGACCCCTCTATGGAGGAGGCTTCCGATGAAAAGTAAGGCGACTTTCTGCAAAAAGAATAGCAAAAGCTGGTGCGATACGAGAACAAGTGTATCTAATCAGAATCAACTTTATATTTCCCGCGGGTATTTTTTTTAAAAAAAATAGTTGCTCGATTTGTCTACAGGTGTACGAGCTGTCGGATCAGCTTCGCCCATTGCCTTGTCGACACGCCTTTCATGTGGAGTGCATTGACACATGGCTGAAGAGTAATGCACAATGTCCGATCTGTCGTCAGGAAGTGACGGCGACTTTGGTTGATACTATGCTGTAGGACAATTATGAAAAAACTGTTGGTCTACGTACATTTAGACAGACGGACAGAAGACTTGGGAATCGACTTGGAAATCAACTTGGGGAATCGACTTTGGGGGAGGGGTTTCAGGGGTGACACTTTTGACTGGAGAAATTCTCCTTTTCCTTTTTGCATGTGTGGATGCATGCGCGGCGAAATAAAAATAAAGACGTTACTCATTTGTGGATCTTTGTGATCAGCTTTTTTTTTTTGTTACGCAGGGTAGGACGATGAATGGTGAACTCCAATTGCAGATAGAGTTTTATCTTTCTTTCCTTCTTTCTTTCTTTCTTTCCGGCTCCCCCACCTCTTTTTTTGCCTCTTCCCCTTCCTCATCTCTCTCCTTCATTTATTTATTCATTCATCCATTCAACGGATTCCAAAAAGCAATGGCGACATTCGAAGCTGCACCGGCATCAACACAGGGCCTGCCGAACTATGGCACGATCGCCACGCCGAGGATCGACCTCTGTAAGAAACCAGGAAAACGAATGAGCTACCCAAAAAAAAAAAAAAAAAAAAAAAAAAAAAAACACTGCTTCGAATCAGGATCAGGAGGGGAGGGTGTTGTTGCAGTGCAAGCGCACATAGCATAACACAGCTTTTTATAATATAATGGAACTAAACCATGCTAACTTTACTTTTTCTTTATTATGTATCATCGACTTGACTGGAAACCTGGACTCGACCCCTCAAACAGCGAAACCATACTTTGACCAGTCGACGTATATGGGGCGAGTGCGGCATTTCATCCAGGTGACCTCGCCCTTGAACCTGTTTGTGAGCGGACGAGGATTGGAGGATGCCAAGAACCTGATTAATGATTATAACACGGGCAAGATCCCTGCGAATACTGATCCTGCGAAGCTCTGGAGGGCTAAAGAGAGTAAGTAATTTAAGTGGTTGCTGTTGTTGCTGTTGTTGCTGTTGTTGTTTGTTGTTATTTTTATTGCCTTTATTGTTTTTATTATTGTCTTTACTGCCATTTCTGTGTGAGCTATGGAGACATGGAATGGATGTATGTGGTGGTTGGTTGGAGAATGTGGGGATTGCTTTTCTGTGGGGGGGATTTGAACCCGTGGGAAACGAAGCCCTGGTGAAAGTATTCTCCGCACATTCGGCGTACTTTTTTTTTTTTTTTTTTTTTTTTTCCTTCTCCACATTCTACACCCCGATTTGAGACCAATTGACGAAACTAATATGAATGCCTATACTATATCGCTCACCCACCCACTCTCTACCTCCGCTTTTGCATAGTCTGCGACTCGACATTGCACCCGGACACTGGAAAACCAATCTTCCTCCCCTTCCGGATGTCCTGCTTCGTACCGACGAACCTCCTGGTCGCTGCCGGGATGCTCATGCCGAATCCCACGGTCCGCTCGATCATCTTTTGGCAATGGACGAATCAATCCGTGAACGTGGCCTTCAACTACGCGAACGCGAATAAGACGATCGAGATGAATATGAAGGAGACCGCTTTCGCATACATGTCCGCGGTCACGACCTCGTGCTTTTTGGCCGTCGGCTTGAATCAGCTGGTGCCGCGGTTGACGTCGATCTCTCCAGGCGTTAGGACGGTGTTGGGAAGGTTGGTGCCGTTCACGGCCGTCGCGGCTGCGGGAACGGTGAATGTTTTCTTGATGCGCGGAAAAGAGATCAGGTACGTTACATTATTACGTTACAAAGATGAAAAAAGAAGGCGAATCCGGGAAGGGATGAATGAATCAAGGATGCGTTTGCAAATATGCGTCAGGGCTGAGTATCTTACGACTTGAACACTTACCGTTTCGTTCTTTTCGTTTTATCCGATCGTAGCGAGGGAATTGATGTATTCGATCATGAGGGCACATCCGTTGGCAAATCCCAAAAGGCCGGTCTGTCCGCGATTTCGCAAGTCGCGATCTCTCGAATCCTGACCAACTTCCCCGTACTAACGATCCCACCGTTGGTGCTGTCGCAGTGGGAGAAGACGGCTTGGTCTCAGAAATACCCTCGGGCGGTCTTGCCCATCAATTTGGCCGTGATCTCCCTCTGTCTGATGACGGCCCTCCCGCTCGCCATCGCGGCCTTCCCGCAGTACGCGAACGTGGATGTGAAGACTTTGGAGGAACGGTTCTGGAATTTGAAGGATTCGAAGGGCGAGCCCATCAAGACCTTGACTTACAACAAGGGGCTGTAGTCCTTTTCTTGATTACTATCTATTCTTCACTCTTCTCTCTTCTCTCTTCTCTCTTCTCTCTTCACTCTTCTCTCTTCTCTCTTCACTCTTCTCTCTTCTCTCTTCACTCTTCTCTCTTCTCGTTTCAGTCTCCTTTCTTGTTTTATTTCGTATGTATAATCCCGACCATAAACATAGAATTTTGGTTGTTCAAATAACAACGCTGCAGTTTTGAAAACATACATTTATCTGTATTGTCGATTCATGTTTGTCGTGTACTATTGTAATAATCAAGTATCTGTGGTGTATCATCAAGGGAATATAGGTGGATAAAGAACAAGATGCGGACTAAATAACAAGACCCCTCCCCTCGCTCACAATCGCCTGGTCAAATACGCGGCGACGAGCGCCATCACCCCTCCGAACCTGAGCACCCATCCCACCGGTTCCGGGTCCCCAGCCGCCATGACCTTCATCAACCACGGCGCTCCACCATCGCCCCCGGGCACAGGCTGTGGTCCCGTCACCGGTGGCCTTTGACCCTCTCGGGGGAATGATCCGATCATCGCAAACAGACAGCTTGCGATAATGGCGTCAGCGAATTGTGGGAATACAATGTACATGTTGTGGACCCCCAGCACCAGGCCTGCATCGAGTGTTGGTCCGCGGTGTCGGCGTTCGTTCTCAAGTTCCGATTGCGATAATCCACGGTTTCCGATCAGTCTATATGTCGGGCGACGGTTGTGTTCCTCACCATCCTCGTTGTCATTGTGATTCTTGATGCTACTCCTGCTGCTGCTGCTGTTGCTGTGAGACCGAACACGCGCTGGTCGAAAGGCATTACTGCTCTGCCCTTCATCCAGATGTCTCGAACTTCCATTGATTTCCAAGGTGGACACTGGTGAGATAGTCCCGTACCCTGCATCATCATCATCCAGCAGGTTCTCGTCACTACCCTCAAGTCGATCCTTCATATCGCTAATGATCTCCCCGACCATCGCAAAGGGAATCCACATTGCGACCGCCCATGGGACACCACACAGCGCAATGACCCCCGTGGCCGCCCAGAGATCATCAACAAACCAGGTCAGCCCCATACAGACCGCGAACCACGCCAACGACATCGTCCATAGGTTTCTCAGCGTAAACGGGTTCCGGGGCCAGACCTCAGGTCCGATCTCTTGTGGGGTGATCTTCGGGATGACGATTCCGCAGACCACGGCGACACCAGCCCAGCAGAGCAGGGCGAATGATCCGGCACGCTCCGCTGTTGTCTCGTCTCCACTGCTAATGCTGCTGACACCGCCGCCAGAATAGTTGAGAATGGTGATGAGGGTGTTGTTCCTGCTGGGGTCGTCGGGCTGGACGTCATATCGATGAAGGATCTCGCCGACCCAGGTCGTGGAGTAGAAGAGGAAGGGGAACCAGCCCATCCATGCGAAGAACTGGACGTTGCAGATCCGTTGAATTTCCTCCGGCAAATGACGGAACGCCCTCCAGATGTTTCCCAGCGTGCTCCACACCGATCTAGTTATTATCCAGAGGAATAGAGTGTATGAGTGAGTAACGAGCGAGAGAAGGAGAAAATAAAAGACCCCACCTTCCTCCTCTTTCTACAGATGTGCAAAATATCGAACCATGGCACAAAACTTTTTTTTTTTTTTTTTTTACCTCTTGCGATCCTCCTCAGTCGGCTGGTACTGCATTTCCTTAACGCTCGAACAGCAGATCGCCAGACAAGTTCCAAAGACCATCATCGCCAAGTTGGCCAAGATCTTAATCTGGGAATCTCCCAGGTAAGGCGAAAAGTACTTTACGAGATCCAAGTACCCCGCAAAGAACCCGACCACCGATCCAAGGTTGTTCATCCAGCCCGACCAGGCGTTACAGACCTCTTGTTGTTCTGTCGGTGGGATGTCCATGATCAGGGACCGACAACTCGCCTGGACAGCATTGATGGAGAAATCCAGGCAATAGAAGCCAAAAACTGCGAATCCGATCGTCCAAGCTTTTACCTAATTAGAGAAAGAAAGAAAAAACGATTCACGGGGGTCAGGAGGGGGAGAAGGACACTGTTGATTAAAAAGAATGTCAAGGAAGAAAAAGTATAAGGCATGGTGAAGACTATAGATCCATCGATCGATAGAGCCAAAAAAAAAAAAAAAAAAAAAAAAAAAGGCAGACCATGGAAACCTCCCCTGCTTCTCTGCTTCTCCCGCAGGTACCTCCCCAATCAATCACACACACACACACACACACTTACCGCCGAGATCTGCGCAGCCGCCATCTCCTCAGCATTTCCTCCATAAACCCCCCGCTGCTCCGGTCCTACAACCAAGACCGCCAATTCCTTCGCATACGCGACCATATACATCGAGAGCGCCGTCAGGACCGCGCCTATCAGGATAAAGGGTCGTCGTCGACCAATCTTCCAATCCAACGCGTCACTGAACACGCCCACCACCGGTTGGATCACCAGTCCAGACAATGGACCCGCGAGCCATACGAGCGGCGTGAGAGATTTGGGGATCCCAAGTGAGAGGAGGTAAGGGGTTCCGTAACCTAATTCCACCGTCCCTATAGAGTTGAAAAGGCAGGCATGAAAAAGCGGTTAGAGGGGAGTGATTAGAGAGGTGAAGTAAAGAAGAAGGAGGAAGGGGAGAGGGAGAGGGAGTAGAGTGTTTGAGTCCTGGATGGGCGAAGCAAATGGCATGCTCGATGTGGGGGGGAAGGAAAGAAACAAAGAAAAAAAAAATCCCAGCTTCTTCACCCTTTTTTTTTTTTTCACAGGACAACAGTGAGCCGATGAAGACTCGCACTGCGCTTACAAGTGAACTGGACCCCGAGCATGCATATCGTCAACCGAGCGATATCGAGGATCGAGAGACGATGCTTCCATATCGAAGACCGCCTCATCGGAGGCATACCCGGCCGCCGTGGTGCCGGTGCTCCCGTCGTCGTCGTCGTCGCTGCTGTCGAGGGCGGCTGAGGAATGGGTCCCTTTTTCGTCGTCTTCTGCAGCAGAGACTGCCGCTCAGGCGTGCCGCCGTCGGACATTATATATGTATATTTGTATATATTTTTATATTTATGTTTTGCCCTGACGAGAAGCCAAGGAGGGGTTTAAAGATGAAGAAGAAGAACAGACGATCCGCAAGAGATCAATAAAAAAAAAAAAAGAATCGGATGTGAATGGAAAACAGGTGAGAGAATGGAGCGAAGTGAAGGGGGAGAACGTGTGAATGAGGAGGGCTTCCAGTTGACGTAATAGGGCAAACGCTCACATCTCCACACCCCCCATCCTGCCTGTTTAAACTTCTTGCGGCTGTTTTTGTACGTTTATTTCTTTGCAATTTGGGGAGTTTTTTAAAAGCAATTCCAACAAAGGTATCACTCTGTTTGTCCAGAGCACCTTGTGTCCTCTTATCCTTGCCGATACTGCTGCTGCTGCCTTTGCTGTTGCTGTTGCTGTTGCTGTTGCTGCTGTTGTTGCTGTTGATAATGCAGCTGCTGCAACTGCTGCATCTGACGAAGCGTCATCTTGCCCGAGTCACGACCAACCGTCCCCGTACCACCTCCCCCTTGATGACCTCCTAGTTGTTGCTGCTGTGGCTGTGCTTGGTAATGTCCATTAAGCTGCTGCAATGATCGGTGGTGTTGCAATCCTCGAGGTTGATGTTGATCAGCGTATTGACCAGCGCCGTGATGACCCTGCTGCGATTGTGATTGACTTTGTTGCTGTTGCTGTTGCTGTAATAGTTGCTGCTGTAACTGCTGCTGTTGTTGAAGCTCCAGAGGTGACTTTCCACACCGCGCCAAACATCTCAGCATACTATCCATCGAAGGATCCAGCGTCATCCGCACACACTTGTACTCTCGATTAATCCGATCCATCTCCTTCTGGACCCTGCCACGTCGCGCCATCTCATCCTCATCCACATCTTGCACATTCTCGCGCTGCAACCACAGCTTCTGCTGTGTTCTCGACAACGTCCCGGTCTTTGACCCATTGTTCGTCAGGTTCGACTGTGCCACTGCCGCCGCTGCAATCGCCGAGGCTGCCGAGGCCGAGCTCAAAGCTGAGGCCGAGAAGGGGGATACTCCACCTGTCTCGTGCAGGTTCTCGTCCGAGCTCGAGGTCGTCACAATCGTCGGGGGTATCAACTGATTCGATGTTGTGGTCGACTTTGGTGCAGACGAGCTCAACTGAGGTTGTGACGGCGAGGCCGGGTAGAATTTCGATGTAAAGCCTGCACGCTGCTGTGGTGAGGTCGCATTCGATTTGTCATGTCCGCCCTTGGGACTCCTCCGATTACTGTTCGGCGATCCATTGGCGGCGTGATGTGGATGGTGGTGATCGTCGTCCTCGGCTGAATGCGCTGCAGATGCGGTAGCGCCCGTAAGGAATTTAGAAACCATCTCAACCGCAGGCGAAGGTTGCATTGTAGGAGACGATACTTTGAATCCCTGGTGGCGTGAGCTGTCCGAGGTAGTGACCGAGGGCGAGGCGTCCGTACCAACAACGGCGGTATGCTTTGGGTTGATTGCCATGACAGTGTGGGTCGTAACCTTGGTGAGCGAGGGCTGTGGAGTGACCGAAGTCCTGGGATCGAGCAACATGGACAAGCGCTTGGATGCCGGGGACGGCCTGGTTGGAGCACGGCTCTTGGGCTTAGTAGAGGATCCAGACAGGTTTTGGGACTCGTGGATGCTAGCGGAGCTCTTATGGGTTACTCGCGAAGGTCCCTCGCCATTCGAGACCACTTCAGGGGGGTTGCTTCTGCTCTTCTCGAGGGCATGACCTGCACGTTCGCCGGATGGGTGTATTGGATGCTGATCCTTAAGCGGCGGCTGCTTTGATCCACTTTGGCTTTGATTCCCCTTGCTGCTTTCGTGTTGTTGGTTGTTGTGGGAAGGATTGGTGGCGGCAGTCTTGGTGGACTGGCCTTTCTGATCGCCCTTCTGCTGGTCTGCAGTGGTCGGGTTCGAGGATTGTGTCCGGATCTCTGCTGACTCGTGCTGTTGAATATGCTCATGTGAAGAGGGCTCAGGCTCGGATTCTGCTGTCGCTGTCGCATGATACCCCAAGTCCTGGTTGTGTTGCAACCCAAGGTCCTGCATCGAAAGCGTCAATGTCGAGTCAATAAGCGTCTTTGCTAACGAATCTTCCTCCCGGTCATGCTGTGCGTCTTGCACTCGGCTCAGTCCTTCGGCCTGTGACCCGTTCGCAACCTCAGGGGTAGTCGTGGCAGCTGCAGCTGCAGCAACAGCGGCGGAGGATGAGGATTGTCGACGGCTGGTGTGTCGGTTATGTGAAACAGAATGGTTTCGGTGCAATTGAGCGTCGTCGTCCTTAGTATCCACCCCTGCAATCGTCTCCTGATCATGATCTTGTCCCTGACGCTGTCGTTCGCCCTGTACCTGGACCTCCTGCTCCTCCTCGCGACGACCATCCCCGACCTCGAACTGGGCCTTTCTTCTTCGCTGTTTGTTGGTGTTTAAGGTTCCGTGTGCATTCTTTGAGGAGACGTCGTGCTGGGCGCCATTGGATAAGGCTTCCTTCGTCATATGGTGCGTATCTCCTCTCCTGAGTTGCACCGAATCCGAGGGGTGGGCCGTGTTATCGCCTTGACCTTGACGGAGAGTTTCTGGAGAGGACGCTTCCGAGGGACGGTCATTGATATCCATTTAGAAGCAGAGAGGGAACGGAAGCGGAAAAAGGAGAGTGGGGAGAGTCGTGAAAAGAAGACGGAGCAGATGACGGAATGAGAGAAGAGAAAGAAGGAAAAAAAAAAAAAAAAAAAAAAAAAACGATGTCGTTGCAAGTAAATCGGAGAGGGAGAGAGACACACACACAATGGGCGATGGGAAAGAAGAGGAGGCGTGTCCGGTGTGGTGAGGATATGAATGTCCGTGTTGTGTGGGTGTGTGTGGGTGTGTGGGTGTGGGGCAGAGGAGGAAGAAAAGGGGGTGATGGCGGGTGGTGATGGATGTTGAAAAAGGACGGACGGACAATGAACTCGCTCGGACTGGGTTAGCTTTTTTTTGGTTGGGAAAATTGACCGCGTGGGAGTCCAAAAGGGCTAGCCATTGAGTGGCTTTTGCAAGATTAGATTCGACTGCACTTTATTCCACCACGCGCGAACTCTCTTCCTTACCCCTGGAAGGAGAAGATCCACCCAAACTGGTCCAACGCGGTGGATACCCAGACTAGCTTATATAGCTTATATACAGGTATACAGGTATACAGGCATATAGGCATATAGGCATACAGGCATACAGACATACAGACATACAGACATACAGACATACAGGTATACATCCTAGATCTCTGAAAGGCGTTTCTTTCTTTGTCCACCACGTGCACGCCTGCTTGCCTATCAAATAACGCGTTCTTTTTATGATTATATCTCAACACACTATGCCGCACTAGAGACCAATTGGATGATCTATGGGTTCCAGAACTGCTCCCGCTCGCGTGGTTCAGAAAACCCACTCCTCGTCGAACTAAACGAGTTCAGGCCCACATGTTGATCCGTCCTCCTCATCCTTCCCTTCCCATTCTGGTACGACATGTAGTCATCGTTGCCCCACTGCCCCTGTCGCCTTCGTCGTCGAAGGACCACCACCCCCGCCACCAGTGCCCCTACTGCCACCACTGCCGCAACCGATACCATCGCCTCTGTGGGAACCGACATCGACTGCGGATATCCCTCGCCCCCTGGAGAGGGACCGGTGGTTAGTGCTGCAGAGCTGTCTACCGCGGGAGTTTTTGTCTGGACTTGTGTTTGATCTCCTTTGTCGCCATGCTTTGAAGGCGTCTCTGAGGTTGTACCTAATGCTGGTGCCAACGTTGTTGGAGCTGGTACTGTTGCTGACCCTGCGTGCACACTTTCGGCGCCCATGGTTCCTTCAGGATGGGCCAAACTACATGATCCTGACTCTACATTGCTACAGCTGCCCGGATTCCTTTGTCTGGAAGGCTTTGTCAAGGAAGAAGGCTTGAAAGTTGCACTGGATTGCGTCGGACTGGAATGGGTAGCGTCTACAGTTGTCGAAGGTTTTGTAGACGAATCAATTGAACTGGAGGTTGTCCTGTATGTATGAGGAGCGTCTCCCCCTTCGCGAATCAGTTCGGCTGCTACGCCGACCTGTGAAGGATTTCCTGAGGACAGCGGTACCGGAACACCTTCTGCGAATGTCAACCAGCCTGCTGTGAGTGTCGTAAGCATCCCTGTGCTTTTTGTGGTGAAAAATGGCGACCAGGGCCGCAAACGAAGGCTTCGGCAATAACCGACATGGACGTTGAACGAGGATCGAGAAGAACCGAATGAGAATATTGAGAGGGCCATCAAGAGATAAAATAAAAATGCGTGCAAATGCAATGTGTGATATGAAGGGCGAAATGTGAGTCCATGCTGTTGCTGGCAGCGACCAGGACGTTGTGGACTAAGTCGCCGGGGCGCGACTTCTTGGATTGCCATGGTGTTGAGAATAGCGCGCGTGGTAATAACACAGGGTTAAGCCTGTCAGCTATGTCGAGGGCGAACCGGAATGGATTAAAGGACAGAGAGAGAGAGAGAAAGAGAAAGAGAGAGAGAGAGAGAGAGAGAGAGAGAGAGAGAGAGAGAGAATGGGCGGCGTGAAACGAGGAAGTGTTTCCCACTTCCTCGAGCGTCTGCTTGCTCGTTATAAAATGGGTGACAATCAGAGAGACAAAACGCGCCCCACCTACTTCCTTTTCTTCTGTATGCCTCCTTTTTTTATCGTGCTCACTGCTCACGATTCTTTGCTTTCCTGTGTTGATCTAGTCCATGAACCCAGCAACTTGCTTCGTTTTTTTATATGACTACGATCATCTTTAATGACATAGAGACCAAGGACAACTGCTAACCGGCGCAACGAGCCGACTCGAAAGTGAACCAACACGATAGCATTGATGTCTCACAGGAGATATTGCCTGGTCCTTGGCCTTGTGCTATCCTGCTGTTCATTTGCCCTCTTAACAGGTTTCGAATTAATCTGTTTGCAGCAGAGAACGGAGAAGACCCAATTTATCCGTGGAATTAAAGAAACAAATAAAAAAAATGCAGACAAGCTGGCGCCAATCATCACCTAACAACCTTTTGCAAGGAGACATGCACAATAAATAAGAAAGGGAGTGCTAATCAATCAAGGAGGTCCCCGATCTCCTCGAGAGAGCTACGATTCCGAATGAGCAACACAAGGTATGCTCATAGGCGAAGAAAGTCAAAGGCATCAAGGCACTGCCTGTGGGATGTGGGAATGCCACGAGATATACGCACTGATCAACTCCGCTGTGGCCTGTGCCATTCGCAAAAACAAATCTCCTTGAATATACCCTTGATCATCATTAACAAATTTATTTTCCTTGTGGGCAAATACAGGAGAAAAGGCTGTAATATGTTTGTTCACGCGCTTTAGGGGGTCAGGCGCTTGGGATCGCGAGGGAAGAGGGAGACGCGTCGAATGTTGCCAAGGTTGAGGTAGAAAAAGATGACGCGCTCCAAACCGATTCCTCCACCTCCGTGTGGCGGTGCACCCATGCGGAACGAATCCACATAGTCCTTAATCGACTCAGGATCGACGCCATGGGCCTTGGCACGCTCAATCAAAAAGTCGGGGTCGTGGATACGCTGAGCACCGGACAAAATCTCTTCACCACGCATGAAGAAATCGTACGAGTTCGAGTACTTGGGGTTCTTGGGGTCAGGCATCGTGTAGAAGGGACGGACATCCAGAGGGAACTTGTCCAACATGAAGAAATCGGTCTTGTACTTTTCCTTGACCAGTTGTCCAAGCTTCTTCTCGTTCTCAGTCGTGAAGTCGTCATAGTCGCCCATCTCAACACCGTTCTCGCGCAAAAGAGCAACAGCATCCTTGTACTCGAGACGAAGGGTCTTTGGCAAGAACTGAAATTTCTCGCACGGGTACTGACGATGCACAATATCAAGATCAGTAGCGTATTGGGTCTCCAATCCAGTGAAGATATGGACAAAAAGCTCGTCAAAGATGTCCAAGATCTCGTGGTAATGCTCCTCAAAGGCCATCTCCATATCCAGTCCAATGAACTCGGTCATGTGGCGATGAGTAAACGAGTTTTCGGCACGGAAGACACTGCCAATTTCGAAAACGCGCTCAAAGTCTCCGCAAACAATCATCTGCTTATAGAACTGAGGGGACTGGGCCAAGTACGCATCGGCTATAAAATGCAACGTTTTCAGATTTGTTAGGATAAGCCCCGATGATATGGTGTATCATGCCGCGTATAAATGCATGGAGAGGACGAGATAACTTACTGTCAAAGTATTTAACCTTGAAGACGTTGGCGCCTCCTTCAGTGGCAGTACCCACAATTTTGGGGGTGTGGATCTCCAAGAAGCCCTTGGACTCAAGGAACTCGCGGAAGAGTCTGGATACACCAGCCTGAATACGGAAAATGGCCTGGTTGGTGATGGTCTATTTGGAGTAAAAAAAATCGGATGTGATGTGAATAAAATTAGCCCTCCGGTTGTGCAGGAATAAGTCCAGATGGTACGGTTAAAGGTTTGGCACGTCCTCCACAGCAATAGTCGATCACTTACGCGGAGGTCGAAGACACGGTTCTCGAGACGGGTGTGCAAGTTGACCTTGCTGAATTGAACACCCTCACGCTCAAAGTCAGCCTCGGGGCGCGAAGCGTCCTCGAGATTAAAGGGAAGACGACCCTGGGCCTCGCTGGTAACGAACAACTGGCTGATCATGATCTCTGCATCGTGAACAGTGCAGCTCTTGACGGACTCCAACGGCTTAGAAATAGTGCCCTCGATTAAGACGATCGATTCTGAGGGGATGTTCTGTGCAAACTTCACCATCTGCTTGCTGACGGTAGTCTCATTGAAAACAACCAAGCCCTGGACGGTGCTGCTGTTCTGGCGGAGCTGGAAGAAGCACATCTTGTTGCCTAGAATGATACAAACACGTACAAGACCACAATATTATCGGTCAGCGCTGTGGAGAGATTCTGGGTTGCTGTTCCAGAGGCTGCTACCGTCTCCATGTCCAGGTTATGTAGCCTGCTCCTGGAACTACATCTTACCAGTGGGGCGGGAGGTTTGAACGCGGGCACGGATCCAGACCTTCTCATCAGCACGGGAGGCGTTGATATCGGTGAGGCGCTCATGCTTCAAGCCTAGAAAACAAAATGTTCAGGTTCAATTGCCTCATGAGTTCCGCTGCCAGCTCAAACTGAACCACGGTCGCCTCGATGGTTACCTGGGCGATCCTCGGAGCGATTCATTGGCTTCTTCCCGTAAAAGTCCTTGGAGTAATCCTACATCAAACAAACCAAATAAGAATATCTGTAAGCCCTTGCAATCCTGCTCCGCATTGCGACAGTCATTTTGGAATATAAAACGACGTTAAACATGCAATATGTCACGTACGACAACAGCGTTGGCCTTGGTGGCCGCTTGAGCAGCGCGAGTAGCAGCGTCCTTCTCGGCCCTCTCCTTCTTCAGCCTCTCCTTCTCAAGTTTCTTGAGAGCATTCTTGGAGAGGGGCTGGCCATTTTCGCTATGTGATCGTCAAGACAAGTGGATCGAAGATAAAGAGTGAGCTCTGGAACGTCGCTGTTAACGCCACCGCAAAGGCTGATCAAAGTTGAAACGCGATCAGTCCGGTGGTTTTCGGCGTTCAGACTACACTCCCGAACAATGAAAACATACTCGAGGACGACGTCCTGAACCTGCTTGGTGACCTCGTTGATCTCTGCGTTGTCAGCCATGGTAAAGTTGTGGGTGGATGTTGGGGGAAGAAGGGGAGTGGAACTCAAATCCGTCATTTATATAAATAAAAAAATCACGTACGGACAGTCACCACGTACATGGCACGACTGCGGCAATCGTGGCATATCGCGGCCCAAGTCTTTGTTCATCATCTTTGGACCTCATCAACATCAAGGACATCCTTCTGAAAAGGGTCGAACTGACTGAGATATCGCTCAGAATCAACACAATTGCAGTGGGAACGTTGTCTTTTTGAACATGTTAGCAGCAGGGCCTTCAGGTACCAATGATTTTTCGCACTTGTGACTCTGCGTTGACTTGGAGTGACTTGAGTAAGCGTCAAAGTCAACTTGCCTGTTGCCAATCATGTACTCAACTTGTTCGACTTGGATGAACAATAGGGTTCTATAATGCCCCCACAACCAAGGGAATGCTTCTCGTCGTAGGAGGACTATCGCTCCTTTCTTCGATTTTTCAGATCAAGACCAGTCTCCACCTGCAACTCGTGCCTCACCTCACCACACATCACCAGGTGATTATCCGGCAACATTTCTCTATTCATGGGCGGAGCTTCTTGTGGCAACCCTTGTCATGCCACTAACGCAAATCCCATTGCAACCATTGTAGTTCTGGCGCTTGATAACATCGCATTTTGCATTCTCAACCTCGACCGAGGTCCTATTTGCAGGACTCATCATTTATCATCTCAGAGTCATTGAGCGCCTGTTTGGACCTGCGAAATATGCGGTAATCTGAAAGAAAAAAATCTTTCTTTCCTGAGCGAATATTGGAGGATTGGCGCAGTACTAAGAATTGAATGCACTCAACTCGCGTTCTAGGCGTTCTTGTTTGTTTCGGCCGTCGTTTGCACGTTTCTCAATATAGCGGTCCTAGTCACTGGCGCAGCATTTGGTCTACATGTCCTACCGGGTGGACCCTACGGCATCATCTTTGCGGCGATATATCAGTTTTACACTCTTATCCCGGTCATGTATGAGTTCAAAATCTTTGGAGTGACGTTCACAGACAAGGTCTTTATGTATGCCTTCGGAGTACAGGTAAGAGGCTGTATTGATCTCACTGCTGGAACCTAGATTTTGCAATGTTGCAATCTTTGGAGCTCAAATACTGACAGGAATATACCCCTATAACTCATCTGTCAATAGCTCATGTTGTCACATATGTCTGGATCCATCGCATTGAGCATTTGCGGACTTTTGGCGGGAGCGATATACAGGAGCGACTTTGCGGGGACCAGGCGCTGGAGATTTCCAAAGCCTGTAGTGCGATTCACAGAGCGATTTTTGCTTCCACTATTTTCCTCTTCACCAGCTATCCGGTCAACCGCAACCACATTCGAGAGTCGTTCTCAAACAAGATCCCCTGACCGATCGGCGCAGACCATGCGGGTATGGACAGGAGGAACTGAAAGAAAAGAAAATCGCCATGATCCAATTCTCTTTACAAGACCTTACTAATCAATTCACCGTATCTTTCGCTTGAAATATCATTAGGAGTATCTGGATGTCCTATCCACAGGAGGAGCGCCTCAAGGCGCGACACCTCGGCCACCTTCAGAAGAGCAGATAGCAACTCTTCAGGCCATTTTCCCTACTGCAACTCAGGACCAAGCAATAGCAGCACTCAACTCAGCTAACAATAACCTTGATGGAGCGGTACAATATCTCCTGGACAACCAACCCAATGCTCCTCCAGCCCCTTCTTCATAATAAAGACGGTTATACCCAGTTACTGAGCTCATTGCAAACAATGACAAGGTGCTGCAACAAGAAGATAAAACTGCAATCGCTGTCTTAATAAGCGATCCTTACCATTGGGACGGTACAGTCCATGGAATGGCATTCTCTGTCTAGTTGTCTAGTTTCCTAAAAGCAACCACTAGTTGTGTAGAATAGTATGGGCAGTTCATGTTACGACTTTCTGGGACTGCAAAGCGTGGTGTTCCAGAAATATAGTGTTTTTTTTGTCGATCTCTTAGTAACGGAGAACGATAAATTGTTTGATGTGCCTACATACATGGCATCGCGGAACTTGTATCACTTATCTCAGCTTTTTTTTTTTTTTTTTTTTTTTTTTTTTTTTTTTTGGCTTCCTCTTTATGGTCGCTCACTGAGGCCATAGGATGGAACAATACTGTTGGCGCAAGAGATTCATTGCACTGCAGTCCAGGCATCCTTTCTGATCCTAATAGAGAGTGCTCAAGGACAAAGCTGCAAGCAACTTAAGGTTTCGACGCGTCTTTCATTTTGTTACACCAAATGAAAAAATAGTAATCGACATAAAAACTCCACATTTCCTCTCACCTACCACTGGTTTGCTATCGACTCCACCATTCTGACCATTTTTACTCCAATTATTAAAAAATAAGACGTCCCTCTTACCCTACCCTGCATTCATTTTTGGTCGATGAGTGCATATGTTCTTGTTTCCTTCTTCCTCTTCCTCCTGTAGCTCAATCGTTGAAATAAAAGCAGCAGCGCTAGTCGACTAGACCTAGCAGCAGTAAGAATAGACGTTACATATTTATATTGCATTGGTATGCCTTCGTACCAAACGCAAACCCGACCTGCAACAGGAGTGTTTACTTGAAGGTAAGGTCTTCTTCCTGCTAGACTCAAGAGATGTCTATGTTCAATAATTTGTAGGCCTTCGCAGCGTGACTCAGATTGTGCATATCATCTCGACGTGCGACATGCATGCAAATGCCTTTTGTCCTTGCTCTTGGGCCCCCTACCCTCTTTGCCTGTTATGACCTGAGCGGCCCTATCCCCTTTGAGGCCCCATACCTTCTCTTCGCTCACCTGCCTCAGTCCTCACTTTTTTTTTCAACCGGCGGGCCCGCGTATGGTTTGTCTACCCCTTGTCATAGACATCGCTCCAATCAAGATGGGTCTCAGGGTGCTGCCTATTTTTCTTCTTTTTTTATATAGTAGCACTTGCCATAATGTCCTGCGCCAGCATCTCTCCACTGATAGCCCTAATGGCTGTCTTCATAGTCTACAATAGGGTCGAGCTAAAGGTGGGTGATCGAATTAACAAGAATGCTGTCTGTATGGTTCAACGCTTTTTTCTCGCTTTCTCACTGGACCTTCCTGTGTCCCATTTAACCCACCGTGGAGAGAAAGATACGACGTGTCTTCTTAGACAGCTTGTAGCTTGAATTGGTTGTCATTCAAGGCGTACCAGTTCCTGGCAAGAGAATTTATATGAGATAGCTGCACTCCCTCCTGACAGGAAGATGGAAATCAAGCAATTGCGGCGATACTATGCAGACTTCCAGGCAGATATCTATCAGCCAAGATCTATATCGCGCATGTTAGCCTTTTCTGTCTTTCGACTGGCTTCTTTTTTCTAGTTGGGATGAATCTCTCTCGGGAGCGGTATCCAAATGCGGATGCCAGGTCCTTATCGAAAAAGCGATATATATCCCTCTTGTCGTATGCAAACCCACCTTTTCGTCGCCTACGGTTCCCTCTTCGCCGATACTCCTCCGCCTCTGCAACTATTCCTAGTTCACCCTTTCCAAGGCTTCTGTCCATGAGCCTTAAGTCTGTCCGATGCTATCTATCTATCGACCAGTAATCTTTGTCCCAACCATGTATCCACTTATGATTGCCGACCCAACACGTCGAAACATGGCTGCTGCCTCGTATCCGTTCCGGGACCGCGGCTCGACCTCAGTTCACTCGGTCTACTTTCTAGACACCCGAACTTGGACCTGAACCTGGACCGTATCAGCATCTAACTTTGTACGCGGCCGAAGCTGCTGTGTATGCGCCTTTACCTGAAACTGGCTTGTTGTTTGGGGAGGTAAGCTGACTCTGATTTCCTCCTTCGGTCGAGGAGAATATGATGATGTACTCGCTGAGTGCACAGAACCGGGTTACCATTTTTGTTCCGTCAGGATCGTCTGCTGGATCTGGATCAAGCGGCTATCCCGGATCAAGAGATCGAACCAGCAACGACCGTGACTCGAACAGCCTGAAGACAAAGTCGATTGGCCTTATTCTGGCCACTGCAACTGTTAATTCCATCTTGGCGCTCGTGGTCATTGGAGGCGCCATCTTGGTCATTTGCAAGCGGAACCGGCGCCACCGTAACCTCAACACCAACCAACGCAATTCTACCTAGCACAATATTTTGACAATTATCAACGCCGTATTCGGCACCCTGAAGACACCGCTTGCGGTTTGGAATTAAAAGGCACTAGTAGATCTCGAGAACAGTCTCTATACCACTAATACGAGTGTGGTCTTCTCACCTGGCAAAGAAGACTTGGAACTGTGGTGTAGTAAACGAGAATCATTCGGTTGGTCTCGCAAAATTGATATTAGACCACAGGGAAGAGCACCGCCCCAGAATAAAAGAATAAACGGTCTGGTTCCTAAACCAGAGTCTTCTTTCCACCTAAATCATTTGTATCACACATTGCATTCGTCCAGATTGTCCGGATAACACCGCATCATTGACTGGTACTGACTACCACCGTCAGCAACCCACGCAACACAATACAATCAATAGGAAATGCCGACCCTGACCGACCATTCGCCACCTTAGCACCGTCAATCGCTCTTATTTAGACATTGTACTTGCCCTGCAGCGCTTCCCCGATCATCGATCGTCTCGTCATCGGCTTATCCTCGTGAAACGGCATTATAAAGGTACAACGGAGGCCCGATCAGCGAACATTGACATACAACGACTCCAGAGGGGCGAACTTCATTGTCACGACTCCTCACCTCATCGGATATCACATATGCGAACTCCTTGTACCTACCCCAGTCATTCCCAAAGGAATAGTCCTAGCTCGTACCATTTAGCTAAACAGATCCCCATATTTATTTCCTTTCGTTTTCGTCTAGTTTATTTTACCTTTGTGTTGATACGAACCAGTAAGTGACCGAAGCACGCCCTTGCCGAAGTCCTATTCGCGTAGTGTCTCCTGTAAATAGAACTAATGGTAGAAGTTACAGAACTCGTTACTAGCCCGAAGTGAAATAGTTTCCCAAGTTCGAACTTCAATATCTTTTCATTGCGAAAGAGTTGCCCAAGTTCAGCACGTACACGGCAGTAAAGACTATGTACGCCGAGGGTAGGGACATCTTATTTTCCTATTTTGCCACTAATGTCGCCAACTCAACCGTTCCTTCCTCTTAAAAATATTCCACTCCGCATAACCCGCAGTGGCAATGGCAGCGACAGCGATATCTTCGGCAACTACACCACTTGCAATGACAGTCACACCGACACCGACAGCGACGACATTGACAGCGATGTCAGCCTGCTGAAGTGTAGGATATCTGCGTAGAGCTCATGGGTGAAGCATGGACGGAAGAGGCGGGTAGATGGTAGAGAGATGAACAAAGCAAAAAGGCAAATATTTTTTTTGACAGAAAGAGACAGAGAGACATGCCACGCTGGTCGTCATTTGTTCCCACCAAAAAAAAATAAGAGGATATGAGCCAATGGCATTGCGCATAGAACTCGGGTGTGGATGCCCAGATTCGATGCTAAAAAAATAGCGCGAATCTTTTCGACACAAGCGGCGATGCTCCAATAATCAAGACAACGACGACCCCTGTGATTGGTATTACTCAGACAATGATTGTGACGACGTCCAAGAATAGCTCAAGTTCGACCAAGGTCGGATCGATGGTACTGACAAGTATGAGACCCGACTACTCCAGCAGTGGCCAACATTTATCGGAGCTGCATGTCGATAGATTGTCTACGTCGCGCAGTATGACGGTTTTTACGCGCAATGCGGATGAGTATGAGACGAAGACACAGGGTAGATGGTCAGAGAGTCAGCAGCAACAGCAGCAGCAGCAGGCGTACCGACAAAGACTGGAGCGGAGTTTGGGAAAAAAGAGTCAAGGTGCATACTAACCCATTAGTTTTTACAAGGATCCATCTGTGCTGCATACTGTCCCATCAGTGTTGTTTATGTGACTTAAACAACGCAGACTTGATTATTATCTCGACAGCACTTATCTTTGGCCCTCTTGTTCTCTAATTTTCTTTCTCTGGCGTTCCTCCGAGTTTAATACGCATCATACAATCATGATAAGCAAACAGTTATTTTTGAAAGAGACGCCTGGCTTCAAGCGTGCATACGATATGATCATAGGGATGCGTGTGTATGTGTGTATAGACACTTCGTGGACCTGGCACCCAGGAGCCCATCAGACAGCGCCTGCATGTTGGTTTTTAAATGGTAAAGTCAAAAGTATATACAACCATCGAGTATTGAAGAGCAAAAAAAAAAAAAAAAAATGCGAAGACTGAGTAGCGCACAATGTTTTTATTCAGACTTGGCAGGCCATCATGCACCTCTCTACCTCATCCATTGTCGCGCTGTACAAACCAATAATCTAGTGATTTTCACAGGTGAATTTTGCCAAAAGACCGGAAGGAACTCTCGTTCCCAGCGCCTCAGTCACGATAGTTCCTGTGTCTGGCTGGAAGGCAGCTTGGGTTGGGTTGTCAGTGGCGCGCGGGATCAGTTATATGTCTTGGTCAATGTTGGGAACGACGTTCTGATTGGGAACCTCGTTGTGATTAGGAACCCCGTTGTGGTTGGGAACTCAGTCGACCTTAGGAGCCCAGTCGTGCTTGGGGACCCAATCGATGTTGGGAACCACGTTGTTCTTGGGAGCCGAGTCAACGCGTCAGTGGTCTCGGCGGGCCTCGCCTAGATGGCGGGGATAACGATCATGCCAAGGGCGAGGGAAGTGACCGACAGCTTCATGAATTGAATTGGATTCGAGGGATAAGGGAGGCGAGGTAAACGGTGAATGTGTCACTGTAGAGCAAGAGTGATGGCGATAGGGTAACCTTTTATACGGTCTCAAGTATAAGGTGAGGGCGAGGGAAGGGGGCCCGAGGGTACCCTTGCGCCCGCTGAGCGCCGAGCTCTCCTTCGACGGGTCAACGTTACACGGTGATGTATTTGCCCTCGCAATCAATCGCCGTACTCAGTTCATGCGTTTTCGACCCTTCGCTTGTGAAATCCTTATTTTGTTGGAACATCGGTTACACGAATTAGAGAATCTCACAGCCCAAGAGTGTATTTGCAAATCCGCCAGTTCCTGGGCTGTCGTGTTTTGGTACGGGTTTCGAGGGCAAATCCGTAACGCGTTTGGACTCCCTAATGCATACATTTGGAGGGCGAGGGGGCTACGCTAAAAACTGATTTTCTGACCTCTTCCTGTGCACACAAATGGTGGTAGGTCTCAACAGTTGGAGACGGTATGACCCATAACAGGATCTTAAGAGAGAAAGGCGCCTGAGGAAGAAATACATATAATTCTGTAAAGGTTTCTAAGACTGTAGAAAATCTCCCTTCGTCCCCTTCTCCTGCTCTTCACTGCGCCTCGCTGTAGCCGGGAAGTCAGGAAGCAAACGATGAGCAATTACCTTCGCCACCTGAACGAGGACACAGAGTCACGCGTCCTTGGAGAAGATGACGATCATAGTCGCCATGTACCTCGGTAATAAAGGACATACTGCCAAGACAATCTCCCTAGATCACCGGAGTATTTATCAAGAACCTGATGAATCGCGCGTCCGTTAACATTGTAAAATATTCTAGATATCCTCGTAAGTTAGAGAAGCTGGATATGCGCCACAGTCGACTGGGCCACTGCACAGGAAATTGTCAAACATCTAACTAAAGACGTTCACCTCGACACTGTCAAATGAGCATTTTACATAGATCGAGATACTGGAGTCGCGTTGCGCTCAAGGCACAATTAGCGGGTAAGAAGCGCAAGACAAAAAAAAGACTCTGGCTTGCTCTTCCGCCCAGGAACTGGCCTGCAAGTGACTGAGCCGGAGTCCTTTGAACGGATGAATCGAGTTTTGAACTCGGCAAGGATTGGCGTCAAGCGAAGGTTTGGCGCAGGTCCGACGAGAAGTTTTTGTCCACCTGCTTGGTTACCCACATTCAAGTCAGAGTGCATCCCCGTCATGGTGAATAACGCCTTTATTCCAAATTCCAAGTCCGAAGTGATCTTCATGCTGAGGGGAAGCAACCCGCCAAAGACTTTATTGAGATCGTTTATGAGAGTGCGTTGGAGGCATATGGAAGTTAGACTGGCCAATAAACTCCCCGGATTTGATTCCGATCGAGAATATTTGGGAAATCATTAAGAATACCCTCCAGAAGTACGAGGTAATGCCGAAGAAACGAGGCCAAGATGATTGAACGTATCATGAAAGTGCGAGAGGATTATTTCTGTAGGAAAAATGGAGGAATTAGCTACCAGAGCGCGCCATTTACTCACGAAGGACGCATGTCTGATCCGCTTGGCAATATCCCTGATTCCAGTTTCTTTCAAACTTTTTCTCTCTTATTTTTTTTCTTCTTTTTCTCAAAGAGATGAAAACATTGTCAGGCCATATGGATGAACAAAGGCAAATCCCATTCTCTGGAGATGGTATAAAGATCCATTCATAGATTGATGTGCTTTGTCTATGAATAATCGTCTATGGTATATTGTCTATGTCGAGAAACCCACTTTATTGCAACCAAACATTCAACCAGTGATGCGCGTTTAGTGACCTCCTATTGAACGGCAGAAAACACAGCGGAGGAACATTTAATGACATTGATCTCAATTGCATTACCATTTTATTTTATTTTATTTTATTTTTGGTTCGCGACAGGTAATGAAATGAAAATCAACGTACACTTAAACAGCGACGGTGGTTGGAATGACCTCCTTGGCCTTGACAACCTTGGAGGGGTGTAGCCTCTTGCTGTACTTTCAAGACTTAGATGAGAGGCTTAGGCTGGGACTCCTTAGGCTGGACAGGCTTCTTGGGGGGAACGGGCGTCTTTGAAGGAGCAGGCTTCTTTGAAGGAGTAGGCTTCTTTGCGGGAGTAGGCTTCTTTGAAGGAACAGGCTTCTTGGAAGGAACAGGCTTCTTTGAAGGAGCAGGCTTCTTGGAAGGAACAGGCTTCTTGGGGGGAGCGGTCGTCTTAGGGGGAGCGGTCGTCTTAGGGGGAGCGGTCGTCTTAGGGGGAGCAGGCGCCTTGGTGGTAACAGGCTGCTTGGGGCCGACGACGCAGAGAGGAGCACCGACATCCAAGTTAGCGCAGTCGCCGCGCAACTTCAAGTTCCAGCGACGCAAGTCAGCGAAGGTGATGCCGTTGGCCTTGGCGCTGTTGTCCCAGGAAAGAAGTAGGTGAATGGGAATATTAGTTTCCGGCTCGTTTAGAAGATCCGCTACCAATTTTGCACTGTTACACAAGGGCCCTTGGCAATGAACGGAGGTGGGTACTTACAACTGGTCGCAGCCGGTGTCGGTGGGCTTGACAACGACGGTCTTCTGGCAGCCCTGGATGGGGACGGGGATGACAGCCATGGCCTGGGAAGCAACGGCAGCAAGGACGAGAAGAGTAGCGGAGAACTTCATATTGATGATAGGTTTATAGTGGGGTTGAGAGGTTAGGGTATAAGGGTGTAGGCGAGTGCTGTAGAAGCGAGTGAGGGATGTTTGGTGGGTTTCTGGAATGGGAAGTGCGACTTAAGGAATCAAAGGGGATGGACAGGAGGATTCCTTTTATACAAACGGGCGACATTAGGGTAAAGATAGATCATTAAACTGAAACCTTGAATACAATCCCTAGTATTGGACACCTCGAGGAGCTCCAGTAATAATTTAAAAAGAGAAGGTTGGGGAAAACACGGGGGGTGAGCCCTGCTTAAAGTAGACTGAGCCTGTGGGTGGTCCCTTGTATTCGATCGCTAATTGGCTTTCATAGAGTGTGGGATGTGACACGGAGTGCCTAAGCATTTCCCGTTACGGTGCGCTTGCCAGCATGTTATGCTCTTTTTATATCAGAGCCAATCCAAATTTGAACATTTATTTTTATCATAGGCGTGCATGGGTCGCATACAAGAGAAAGTACCCGCTTTGCATTGCTGAGTTGTTTGTTGATTTAACGAGTTCTCCGGGTAGCCTTCGTTCACAATCGCGTCCAACGCACGAATAAACAAGCTGTTTCCATCCAATATATCAATCAAAGCTCCTAATCTCCCCAGGAAACTATCCTCTAGGGTGCACACACGCTCTATTATCCCCAGGGGTTTGCGAAGGAGGGTTTGTCTTGGAGCTCAAGGTCCTGCTGCATCCTTTAGAGTTGTGAGATTAATAGCCGCTGCGGTACCCGATTTCATTAGGAAAGAAGTTTTCAGAACCCATGTTGACCAGGCTATAAGCGAGCCTGGGATAATGGCCTTTGTGTGGACAAAAGGGACTCGCTCCTATATAAATATGTACTCCATGGCGAGAAAAAATAGCACTTGCTAATCAGATGATTTAATTTAAAAGGCTTCTGTGAGTAAGCATATCCAGACTTGAACCACCTCCAGTGCAGGACTGCAAATAGAGACGCTCAAGAGGATAAAATTCATATTGACCTAGTATTATAGCAAGAAGACAAGTCGCGTAATGGTGCACCTAGGATGCTACGATTTGGTATGCTTAGGTGCCTGTAATCTAAACCCTCTTGTATCACTAGATGCATGCAACTGTAAACTAACTATGGTCTACCGAAGATTTGCTCGAATGGCCATGCGTGTGTGTGTGTGTGGAGGGGATGAGATCTTAGCAGAGGACATGAAGCAATCATTTTTGCGATTATGTTTTGTGCTCCGTCGCGACACGTATTTGGTCTAGTAGTAGAGCAATACATGCTCTCAATCTGCCTTCCAGATGCTAGTGCCAGCGATGGCATGTCTGCCTGGGACTTTTATGAGGCACCATCAGAGGCTTTATTGAAGTACCTGAAAAGTTCTGGTTCCCCACCATTCTCAAGCTCTAGAGTGAAGGTGGACAAATACGAACTCTTTCCATTGAACGTTGACCATTGGCCCAACATAGCTTTTAGCTTTTTACTCCTCCAAAAAAGAAGTTTGGTCCGAGCCTTTTTTTTTTAACATGAAAAGCAGGGCTTCCAAAGTAGCCAGACAGGAGCTCCCAAAGCGGCCGTGCAGAAATTCTAGCTATTGTTGGAGCCAGGGAGACAGCGCGATATCCTGGGTCCTTGGAAATCACATTTGCATTGCTCCCGTGATGGTTCACAAACCTTATTTTAATGTTCAAATTGCGAGATCGAGATCCTGCTCATGAGTTGCTCCAGCACTGCTACAAGCCACGGCTTGGACAATGCAGCCTTTGGTACGCCTGCGCGTCTGGGGATCTGGCGCCAATAAAAAAAAAATTGACTACAAGGGAGGGCGAAAGGGGAGAGCGGTCAACAGACAATTCTATCGGGAGTGAATGTTGCTTCACCTCTGTGAAAAGTGACGAATAGCGACGGCAGGCGGGCTTTTTTGGCTGCAGTTCACCCAATGCTCTTGATCAGTCCTTACATTGAAGGAACTTGCGCACTAATACACTTTCTGGCCTTAGATGCCTCGTTCATCATATGGACTATACTGCTTTGATGGCTTGGAGTCTCTTCCTCCTGACATCCTCACCTTTACGAGAAGATGCTTCATGACCTTACCACTTCGGCTAAAAGGCACATCTTCGTATTTTGTGCACAATGTTGTGCTGTGTTTGTTGAGGGATCTTATGAGCAATGAGCAATTGGACGGACCAAACGCCATTTGTTTTGAATGTATCGTCCACTGCAACGCCGAGGAGACTGCTATGAAGAAAAACATCCACAACCGACTCGGCTTTCATAGCACAAATTTTTTCGAATTCTAAGGAAGCAAGCAAATTGAACATGGTCTATCTGCGGAGCAGAAGAGGTCACCGGTAATAGGCGAATGATGTCTGTTTACCAGGGATTCTAGAGATCGTAGAAGATCAGGGCATCGCGTTTTGTCCATGCGCTGAAACCGCAGCATAGAAAAGGTCCCATAAATACAGCGAGAGAACCGAGAAGAGGATCCGTGCGCCTCCTAGATTCTCGTCACTCCTTTGACGATCGATTCATAAGAGAGGGGTCCGAGCGACTTCTGAAATGCTGGTGACTTGGATAGCGTGGATGTAAACATCCTTAATATCAATTGCGTCTGCGAGAAGCCATAACTGCAGTCATCGGGCGAAGCGCGTCTTATCACGAATATCTCGTTATGATGATAACGCATCCTTCTTTTCGGTGGCAAAGAGCATTTTTGCTTACCTCGGCGCAAACAGCCCTTGTTCCCATGGGTGCAGCGTGCGCGTGCATGTGTAGGAATAAGGGAACTCCTTTGTGGTCTTGCAGAAAAAAAGATGCACGACCTGTTTTTTTACCCCTCTTTTGCAGGTGTGTTTGCCAGGGAGAATATTTTTTTTTTTTGGGCTATGCCATCTGATCTGCTTGAATACAGGGACTGGAGAGGAGTGAAGAGAAGTGAGTGGTGTTTTTTTGAATGAAGGGGCGTTGGTGTGGCCATGCTGTCATGCTTGCTGTCTCTCATAGGCCTGGAGTTTAAAAAAAGAATATAGGTTGCCACCACCCCGCGGCCGCCAATGACTTTTACCCGCCGGACTAAGCGCACGAGAAAAAGAGGCACTAAGTGGCGTTTGCGTCTCTTGCAAGGGCGCGGGGGAGGGCGTTGTGTACACACGGCTGCATAGACCGAGATAGCCTCGCCCTCGCCCTCGCCCCAATGTGTACATAGGCGGTCTTCCCTCCCCAACCAACCTGTTTTCCCCCTCCCCTCCCTCTTTCTTCCTCTTTTCATCTCTTTCTTCCTCGTCGCGCCCTTCCCCCCACAAGGACCCCACCCAATCCCACTCTCCGCTCTCCACCCCCCTCCTCCCTCTCTGCGCTATCGCCCTTTCCAGCCCCTAATTCCTTCGCTCACTCACTCTCCATTCGTTCTGTTCCTGCCGTCTCCCACATTTCGACCTCACATATCCACAGAATGCATCCCTCACGCCCCATTCTTCTCGCGCTCAGCATAGCTCTAGCAGGGGTGAGCTCCATACAGGCACAGCAGCCCCAGCCCACTGGCGCCATGGCCTTTGCCAGGGTCGGAAACAACTTCTATGTCCACGGAGGAGCCACGTTCGGAGACAATCTCGTGCAGCTGTTCTGGGCACTCGACCTGACAACCTCCTGGACCACCACACAGCCCGCCTGGACGATCTTAC